>NC_142943.1:34151901-34199401 GCF_046866305.1 Octopus bimaculoides | reverse complement strand
CACATGTTAGTTTTCTACCCCGTCTTGTTTCACTTGCTATTATTGCACAAGGGTGGTCACTTTGAAGGTTCTGCTATTGGCTTCATCTGGTTGTTGTTTCTAGCGAACCAAACAACTCTGTCTTACGCTTTATTGATGCATTTTCATTCCTCTTCCTAGTAAATACATCAAAGATATTAAAGATATTGTGTCGCAAATATTTCTTTGAGATCGAGCAAGTATCTTGAAGTTCTGGTATTTTTAAAAATATAAGTGTATTTTCTAAAAAGACATTCATGGAAGACTGGACCTATTATTATCGGCAAAAATCATGTGAAATATTCCAAACCCAATTCTGTGATCAGAAATATAAATGCTCAATAATTGTTGAATAAATAGGAGGACGAACTGGCTGAATCGTTAGCACAGTGAGCGGAATATTTAGTGCCATTTCTTCCGCTTTTTATGTTCTGAGTTCAAATTTCGCTGAGATTCAGTATAGATTTCAATTCTTTTGGGGGCAATAATTTTACCAGTTAAGCAATGAGCTCAGTGAGACCGTCAACTAACACCCCCTTCAAGAATTTCAGGCCCTTTACCTATATTAGAGCATATATATCTATCCAAATATTATTGGAAGACATGTGTATCATTTTCGTGAAGGAAACGGAAAGAAGCAAATTTAAATAAATGGTTTCCATACCACGCATATTCTCCTTCAAGAATAAAAATTGTATCCTTTATACATTACGTCATTTATATATTTATGTATGTGTATATATATATATATATATACATATATATACACAATCATACATGCATAAGTATCCTAATATATACATGCTTATAACTTAAATGTGTTTAAATTATTACATCATTCGTGTAATATATTTAAAACATACACATATTTAAGGGCTATATTTCACTGTTCTGTTATATTTTGTGTTATTTTACAAATGATGTTTATATACACTATTAAAGAATAAGCGGTAACAAAACTGTATTATGTTTAAACAGAAATCCCAAGACCGATAATCGTTTTTGCAATATCTTTGGAGTAGATACGATATATATATGTGTGTGTACATCTGTTTGTGTTTGTATGTATGTATGTATATATATATATATATATATATATATATATATATATATATATATATATATATATATATATATATATATATATATATATACAACACATATATATTTATCCGGAATGTTCGCATTTTCAAACTTAACGGATCCAAAAACAGGACAAACGAAAATACAAGACAAATCGAAACGAACATAGTGGATCGGTGGATGTTACAAGGGGAAAAAATGAAATATATATGGATGCAAACATGCGTACAGAGAAATTAAGAAATATATACCTGCACAAATGCACACACAAGTTCACAAACAGATCCACACATATGGTAATACAAATATGTATATCTATGTGCGTGTGTGTATGTTTCTATGTGTTGTTATGTGTAAGACAAATGCGGGATGTCGTATAAGATAAAACTAAGGAAGCCTTTATCTTTAATGTAGAAATATGTATATATGCATGTATATACATATTATATATATATGTGTGTAGGTATATGATTATGTATATATATGTATATATACATATGTATGCATACGTGTATAAATATGTATGCATATATATATATATGTATATATATATATATATATATATATATATATATATATATATATATATATATATATATATATATATATATATATATATATATATATATATATATATATATATATATATATTCATATGTATTGATATGTGTGTATATATGTTTATAAAATATTGAATGCGTTTGAGGAAAATTTTAAACTTCAAGTTAAATATTTCCATTGTTAAGGTAGAGAAACCTTGGAGAAATTATATATATATATATATATATATATATTGTTTGGTATATTTTAAAAACTTTTTGTTCGTTCCTCTTATATTAAAATACATTCCAAATATCTGTTGTTGTTGTTGTTGTTGTTTATTTTTGTCTGTTTCATCTTCCTGAAAATAGGGTACTGCATTTTAAGATGCCGATGACGATAATTTCTGCTAGTATCATCGTTATTATCATACACCTACAACAGCAACAACAGTTATTATCGACATCATTTCCATCTCTATTTTTATCACTATCATCAACATCATTCTCATCATGATGATTATTATCAAAATCCTCCTCATCATCATCATCATCCTCATCTCCATCATCGTCGTCGTAGTCGTCGTCATTATCATCATCATCATTATCGTCATCTCCTACATCATCATCATCATCATTATCCTTATCAACATCATCATTGTCGCTTGTATGATCATCCACCACGTCGTCGTGGTCGTTGTCTTTAGCGTGATCATCATCAGAGTTCTCATACTCATCTTTATCACCATCACTGTGGTCGTCGTCATCATGACGCTATTATGATAATGATAATAATAATAATAATAATAATAATAATAATAATAATAATAATAATAATAATAATAATAATAATAATAAAAAAATATTCAGACAAATACATACCAAAAACACCAGGACTTACAAATATATATAACATACAGAAAATTGCACTACTGGGTACTGCACACATTCTACGCAAAACACTTTCAATACAGTAAACATAAGAGCACCACAGCAAACCACAGCACATACCCAAGGCGCACAGAGCTGCGCTCGGTAGTGAAGTGAAAGCACGTTATAAAAATAAAACTACTGAATAATAATAATAATAATAATAATAATCAACGACAGTAACAAAGTCACCAGCAACAATGTCATCAAGCTCATAGTCTTCATCATTATAATCATCATCAATATCATCATTATCGTCGTCTGACAAGCGTAATTACAGCTAGACGAATAAGACTTTCGCATCATCACCATTATCACCATCGTCATCATAATCATCCGCGTCATCGTCGCCATCATCATATTCATAGTCGTCGTCGTCTTCGTTGTCGTCATCATCATTGTCACCCCATTGTGAAAATATTTAACTAAGCTTTACTAAAACTGTCATAAGCTTCATTAGCTTGGTTATCGCAATACTCTACTCCAACTATTACCACCACCACCACCACCACCATCATCATCACCATCGCTAAAGTTGTCACCGGTTTCGTTGTTGTTGTCATCTTCATCATTATCAACGTTATAGCCATGGTTGGCGATATAACCAGTGTTGCCATGAGCATAATTGTTGAGTACATTATTTACACAGGCATATATGCACACTGCCTTCCATTACGGCACACATTTCCATTTACGTATATACCTCTATACATACATCGATACATACATATACACACACACACACACACACATGTATATATATATATATATATATATATATATATATATATATATATATATACAGAGAGAGAGAGAGAGAGAGAGAGAGAGAGAGATTGATAGATAATTGATAGATACACATACAATCACACATATATATGCAAATTTATACATACATACATTTATATGCATATATATGTATTAATATTTATGTATGTATATATATGCATATATATATATATATATATACGTATATGTATATGACTATGTGCATGTATGTTTGTAAGACATATATATTTATATATATGCATGCGTATATATACATGAATATATCGATAAGTATATATATATATATATATATATATATATATATATATATATATATATGTATATGTTAGTGTATGTATATGTCTATATGTATATATATTTACACTTTATATAGCTCTTGTACGCGCTAACATACACGTTTATCAAAATAAGCATTTATCTGATGTTAGATATACATACTAAGATAGGATTGCTAAATGGTAAGATATCGATGGAACAAAAACACAAAATGGAAGAAGGAAAATAATTCGTTTCATCCATCGTCTTTCACAAAACGAAGTCGAAGAGCCAAAGAGTAAAGTGAGAAGATTTAGAAGACAAATGATATCAGAGTGTTTGAAATAAAAGCAGGAACTCTGATAGAATTTCCAGGAATAGTGAGAAAACATTTCGACAACGAGAAGAACGAGAGAAACACCGAGAAACGAATCTCGTAGTGGAACGAGAGTTAGTTGAGAAAAATTTATTGGGTATACATGTATATACATACATACGTAAATATATATATATATATATATATATATATATATATATATATATATATACATCCATACATATAAGTATCAGTAATTATCTATTAATCTCTCTCTCACTCTCGCTCTCTCTCTCTCTCTCTCTCTCCCTATATATATATATATATATATATATATATATATATATATATATATATATATATATATATATACATATATATATATGTACTTATATATATATATATATAAGCATACATGTATATAAATCTAAATACATATTAATGGACATATATATGTACTTATATATATACATATATATATATATATATATATATATATATATATATATATATATATATATATATATATATACATATATATATATATATATATATATACATATATATATATATATATATATATATATATATATATATATATATATATATATATATATATATATATATATATATATATATATATATATATATAGATGGATAGATAGATAGATAGATAGATAGATAGATAGATAGATACATACATACATACATACATACATAGATACTATGTGTATGTGTCTTTATAAATCCCTGCGTGTACGCGTACATGCAGGATACTCGCGGTTTTCTGTGTTTGGTCAGAATCAAATCGAATTATCGCCAACGATTAGAAAACAAAATATGAAGATGTAAATTAAATTGACACAAAATTTTTAAATCATATAAAAAAAGTATGTGAAATATATATTTGTGTGGGTGTATGTGGGTGTGCGCGTGCGTGAGTGCGTATGTGTGTGTGTGTGTGTGTGCGTGTTTCTGCGTGTGTGTTTTAAAAATGTGACAAATTTTATACGAAGTTTATTACAAATTTTCTCACCAGCCTGTTTACACAATCACTTCAGTTGATCATATCCTCAAGATATGAAATTTTCCGCTAAGAAACTTTTAAAATATTGTTTTCATATTTTCAACAAAATAAATATATTAAATAAATAAATAAATAAATAAATAAAATAAAAAATGAAAACCTATCTGTTATATGACAATGTTGTTGCTTTTTCTCTTTGTATCTTTAATTTTTAGGGGTGGATGTTTGTTTTAATAGCATGGGGTGTTGTTGGTATTTGTTTAAATTATCTTCTTTGCAAACATCATTGTTGTTATTGTCTTCCATACTTTGCTTGGTAATTTTTATATTTTATTATTAGTTTTTTTTCTTCACGTTTACTGGTCGTTGTTGACACAATCTTTTTGTAAAATCTATTTTGTATTTGATGGAAGATAAATTGACATACAAACAAGCAAGCACAAAAAAAGATGTTTAGATTTTCTAAAAAAAAAATTATTCTTAATATCTAATCTAATTCTTTTTCGCTTCTTATACATTCTTCCTTTAAACGGAAAATATTAAATAACAAACAATATATATAAATATAAATGTTTTAAAAACAAAACGCACAAACAGATTGTGATGATACAAAACAAAACAAAAATAGGTATTTTAAAAATACAGATAGAATATTTCGCAAAAAAAAACAAAACAAAAAAGAAAATGCATTTCCTTCCATCACTAAAATTAAGCTTAAATACACACACACACACACACACACACACACACACACACACACACACACACACATTCATAAACATGCACACACACATAAACACACCACACAACACCCATATAGAAATACGCTAGCACACGCACAAAACACTTCCTGAATACATACGTACTTACATGTATGCTTTGCTTATATATATATATATATATATATATATATATATATATATATATATATATATATATATAACTGTACGTATATGGCTGTATGTTTATGAGTGCATGTGTGTACATGTATGTATATATGTATATGCATGTATGTAAGTATATATATATATATACATGTATACATACATATGTATATATATATGTATATATATATAATATATATAATCATAAATATGGATAGTTGGATATGTGTAAGCGAATAGAATATACATCAATAGTATATGTGTGTGAATGAGTGTGTGTGTTTGTGTATGTACGTCCTATGTACCTATGTATGTATTTCTCTTTGTGCCTACTATATAAATAATTTTATAAGCAACTTAGGAATTTGTTGATGATTTTCTCATCAGTTTTATATAAATTATGATTGTTCATATGTGGTGATGTTCTTTGTATATCTCAAGACAAATAAGGACTTCTATTTTAATGATGTAGACAAAAGCACACATACAGTTAGATAGATAGACAGACAGATAGATAAATAGATAGATAGATAGATAGATAGATAGATAGATAGAAAAACAGACATATATATATATATATATATATATATATATGTATATATACATATATATATATGCATATATATGTATATATATATATATATATATATATATATATATATATATGTATATATACATATATATGCATATATATATGTATATATACATATATATATATATATATATATATATATATATATATATATATATATATATATATATATATATATATATATATATATATATATATATGTATATATACATATATATATGCATATATATGTATATATATATATATATATATGCATATATACATGGGAATATATATATATATATACATATATCCCATATATATATATGTCTATACAGACACATATATTTACACATATATGTATACAAACAAACACATATATCCGTGTTTCAAAACCAAGATGCAAACAAGCTTTATTAAAATTTTAAGTATTATATTTTCACTTATTTTTCAAATTTTTCTTTTCTTTCTTGTAGATTTTGCTGTTGCTGCTGCTAAGAGTCTCCATATTGTCTGTGGTGTATTAAGTAAAATGGTGATGGTGATGGTCGTAGCTGCGGTTAGAATTTCCTTATAAAATTATTTAATTTTACAGCAGGAAATTTAACAAAACATATTGACTCATTTCATTTCTGTTTAATTAAATATTTATTCAGCTTATTCGTATTTTACAGTTTTTATTTATTTCTTAATTTTATTATTTGTTAATTATGATTGTACTTTTTCAAATATTAATTTTTTCATATATTTACTCTTTATTTTGGAGAATTTACTTTATATATATATATATGTATATTTGTTTGTGTGTGTGCTATAAAGATATACATATATATATATATATATATATATATATATATATATATATATATATATATATATATATATATATATATATATATACACATATATATACATAAATAGAGAGATAGTTATAAACATATATATACATATATATATATATATATATATATATATATATACATATATACATATATACATATATACATATATATATATATATATATATATATATATATATATATATATATATATATATATATATGTGTGTGTGTGTGTGTGTGTGTGTGTGTGTGTGTGTGTGTGTGTATATATATAACACTGTTTGCGTATAGGTAAATATATAACCATATGTATATCTATATATATACACACACTCATATATAAAAGCGCGTAAACATTGAACTCCGATACTCTATTAGAATTCAGCAATTCAGACTAACTGTTTAAATATAACCAAGAGAGCAAAAAGTAAACGAATATATATACTACTAATTGTTTTGGTTAATTGTAATTTCCTTGTAATTAAAAAAAATGTTTGCTTCACTAAATAAAAAGCTTCCATAATTATTTGTGGTCTTCATATATTTTTTATGTCATTTGTTTATTCTGTATATTGAATAATTGCTTACATAAAAACATTGTGTAACAAAAGTTGATCCTCGGGCAATGTTCCATGCGTATTCTCTCTCTATTTTCTCTCACTCTTTGTATACGAATTGGCCTATATGAATGCGTATACCTGTATACACACACACACACACACACACACACACACACACACACACACACACACACACACACACACACACACACACACACACACACACACACACACATACATACATATATTCTCGTTTTTTCTTAATTATTTGAATTCTTCCTCGGAAGAAAGATCTGTTTTCTAATAAGGACACAGAACTCCATCGTTAGACTGTAGGTAACGAAAACAATGTCACAATTTAAACTTGACAAAGGTCTTTCACATCTTTACTGTTCCACTCACAGAATGCATTTGTAATGTCCGAGTATTTTGGTTGATTTCTTTTTCTTAAATCCCGAGCTTATCCATATTGTCACTCACGCATTAAATCACAAAACCACGTACCAGTTATTATTGATGTGAGTATGAATTTATAATCTATATATAGACGCTGGAGGTTTCGCAGAAGTTTTCCATAGTTATACTCTTTTTCTTTGATTATCAGTGATATTCAAAACAACAGGACAGTTGGCCTCTGTGACGGTATATAGTTTTTTTCGTCTGTCCCGAACAACAATATCCGGTCAGTTATGTTTACACTTTGGATTTGTTTTGATGCGAATGTAACAAATATGTGCATTTTGCTGAAGTTTGCGTATACATTCAATAAGAAGGGAATTCTCGATATTTATTCCAATATTCTTTTTTTCCGAATAGCGTTGCATACTGCTTTTGCAAGAACGACATGTCGCATAGGGAGGTAGTATTCTGATGACATTTTTAGGCAGCTGCTAATCACGTGTGTGGAATGTATATATGTATATATGTTTGTAATTATGCACGTATGTATATATGTGTGTATCTAAGTAAGTACGCATAAGTATACATGAAATTATATATATCCGTACGAAAATATACAAACACAAAAACAAATATACACGTTAGATACACACACACACACATACATATATATACATAGATAGAGAGAGAGTGATAGATAGATAGATAGATAGATAGGTAGATAGATAGATAGATAGATAGATAGATAGATAGATAGATAGATAGATAGATAGATAGATAGATAGATAGATAGCGAGAAAGAAAGAGAGAGTGAGAAAGAGAGAGAGAGAGAGAGAGAGAGAGAGAGAGAGAGAGAGATAGGTATACATATGTATAGAAACGTATATATGCATATATACACACAGATAAATACACACAACAAAAGAAATATACTTATATGTCAATTCATTGGTAACTACTATATGTGTGCGTTTTTGCGTATGTCAGTGTACGCCCGCTTCTGCGTATGTCTTTTTGTCTGTACTTATGCCTCCCTCTAACACTTGGCAATCGTTGTTGATGTGTTTAGTAACTCCGAAAAGAGGGTGATGGAATAAGTACGAGGATTAAAAGTGTACCATAAATTTTGAGGTCGAATCGTTGGACTAAAACTCTTCAAGGGGGTGCTGCAACATGGCCACAGTCTAATGACTGAAACAAGATAAAATATAAAAGATGAAATATTAAGGGAGCAGGCGTGGCTTGCGGTAAGAAGCTTGCCTCCGAACCACATGATTCCTGGTTCAGTCCGACAGCGTGGCACCTTGGGCAAGTGCCTTTTGCTGTGGCGTCAGGCTGACCAAAGCCTTGTGGGTGGATTTGGTAGACGGAAACTGAAAGAAGGCCGTCATATATATATATATATATATATAAATGTGTGTGTGTGTGTGTGTCTTTGTGTCTGTGTTTGTCCACCCAGCATCGCTTGACAACCGATAGTGGTACGTTTACGTCCGGGTAACTTAGCAGCTAGCCAAAAGACACAGATAAATTAAGTACTAGGGTTTACAAAGAATAAGTCCTGGAGTCGAGTTTTTCAACTAGAAAACCCTTTAAGGCGGTGCTCCAGCATGGCCGCAAGTCAAATGACTAAGACAAGTAAAAGAACAAAAGAATGAATAGATAAGGACTAAAAAAGAAATAACAAACATTACTGTCATCATTTTCTGTGGTGTTCGTTTATTCATATACGTGATCAGTTGTGTCAATGTGTGTGTGTGCATACGTTTAATACGTTTGTAGGTGTGCCTGTTTATATATATGTATGTATGTATGTATGTATTATGTATATATATATATATATATATATATATATATATATATATATATATATATATATATATGTATGTATGTATGCATGTACGGATATGTTTGTAAATCATATGGCATTTCAATACAAATGAAATGAGAGGGAATCATAAGCGAGTACGAACCTACGGAGGTAAAAAATGGTAATTTCTGTCATCGTGATAATTTCTTCTGAGTTGGATCAAACACCAAGAAATTCTTCCTTGTGATAAAAAAAAAAAGTGATTATTTTTTTTCCATTGAGGGATACTTATGGGTGTGTAAGTGCGTGTTTGTGGGGGTGGTGCTTGTGTGTGTCCGTGTGTCTGAGGGTGTGTAAGCTAATTTTGAAAATGTCGGGGGGGAAAGAACAAACACACACACACATACACACACACACACACACACACACACACACACACACACACACACACGCAAACATCAGGAAATACCAACGTGGAGTCAAATTGACGGACGTATATCATTATAGTCACTTTAAAACCAACGAATATACAACCGCCTGCCCACACACATTCATACGTTCATACGTGCACAGATGCCTACATATGCACACAGAGGTATATACGTACATGTACACACATATGCGTAAGTGCGTATGCATCTATATCTCTAGGTATTGTGTGTATGTGTAATACGCTCCCTCCCTGCCACTCTACTCACAGGATTATCTTTAAATTTTATGGTGTATGTTTATGGAATACTCTACGTTTGACTTCAAGTACCAGTCATCATCATCATCATAATCATCACTGTCGTTATTATCGTCATCGACATCATCATCATCATCAGCGTCGTCATCGTAATGACTACTATGTTCTCCATCAATTTCATTTTTCCCAAGCAACAGCAATACCACCACCACCACCACCATCACCACCACTACTACCACCACCACCACCAACAACAACAACAACCCCACCACCAACAACAACAACATCACCATTAACATCACCACTACTACCAACACCTCTACCAGCACTGCTGCTGCTACTACTACTACTACTAATAATAATAATAATAATAATACTAATACTACTACTACTACTACTACTACTTTTTACGATTAATTATTCTTCCTGTTCACATTGCATCACACGCCTCACCACCTCTTCCCTATCATTATTATGAGAATCGTTAGCAGGCCACATAGAATGCTTTGCACGTCTTGTTTGAGATCTTTACCTTCTAACTTCAAATCCTGCAGTGATCATCTTACTATTTCAATATTCAAGCTTGAATAAATTTAACTGCCACTCAAGAGCAAGCATCACTATAATCGAGTACTCCCCTTACTAAAGTTTGCGGCCTCCTCGTCTTTATATAACTCGACTGTGTAAGCTGAGTAGTGCTTTATAAAAGTATGTTACGGGAAGCTTCCAACCTTCTTAGTCCTGGAAGGTTTTCATCAGTGCATTGCTTGATTATTGTTGTTATTGTTATTATTAAAAAGGCAGGGAGCTGGCAGAAACGTTAGCAGGCCGGACGAAATGCTTAGCGGTATTTCACCCGTCGCTATATTCTAAGGTCAAATTCCGCCGAGGTCGACTTTGCCTTTCATCCTTTCGGGGGTCGATAAAGTAAGTACCAGTGAAACACTGGGGCCGGTGTAATAGATTTATCCCTTCTCCCAAAAAGGTTGCCCTTGTGGCAAAATTTGAAAGCATTATTATTATTAAAAGTATTATTTCCGCAGTCACCCCTCCGTGGTAAATACAGTATGGGCTTAGTATATCTTGGTGTTGTCGCCGACATGCTAAACCATTTAAAACTAAGTAATACGTAAAATTAAAATAATTATAAAATTTCCTCCTTCCGTTTGCGTTGTTATTATAAAATCATTGTTAATGCGCTGATCATAATTAGTTTAACTAAGAATGAAATGAATATGGTAATTAGTCACGTTGTCATTTGAAATCAGGCCAAGGTCGAAATTCGCTTCCCTACTGCAATGTAAGTATCCTTTGTACGCATCTGCGTGATAGATTTTTCCTTTCAGAAAATCAGAATCCCTGCTCGATGGGACTGACCTGCACAAAGGGATTGAACCCGAAACAACGCGTTTGCAAAGCGATCTTTTTTATCTACGTAGCCATGCCTGCGCTATCTTAACCCCAAAGCAAAGTTGATTTAAACACTCTAAAACCTATAGTCCTGAAAAAAACTTTAAAACCCATGAATTAATATTTTGAACATGGAGAAATAGTTTCTAAGAGATGCGGTACTGTCAAAGGAGGAAGTAAGTCCTTCCGGACGAAATTTTTAAGAAAACGTTTTGGAAATGCACGTTATTAATTGACTAGAATGAAAAGAAATACTTTAAACTACAAAAGATATCTGTAATACGATTATAATCTTCAACATATTTTTATAGTATATGGTAGTTTAAAGACTTCCTGATAAAGAACAGTTGTTTATAGTGATGTTAATTTAAGCGTTGTAGTCAGGTAATTGTAAAAATACCAATGAGATTTCATAACGAAAGATGTAAACGTTGCGAATAATGGAAAAATATAGATGATTGAACGAATATACGTAATTTGAAATAAATTAAAGTCAGATAAATGCTGAAATGATCATCAATTGTAATATATTTGTAGATTGTGATTTTGAATGAGATCTTTGCTTTTTAAAGTCTTATAGCGATATATGTTTGGTAGAAAAATTAGAAGTTATTTCGATTTATGGTAAAATAATTAGGGTGACTTTGAAAAATATAGATCTGGATAATGAAACAACTTAAATAAAACTAATTCTAGAATTATTTCTAGAATGAGGAATGCTTATCATACATAAATTCTTAAAATATAATGATTTTAAAAAATAAATTTTTATACTAATTTAAAGAAAAGTATGTCTATTTGATAAAATACGATATAAAACAATAAAGAGAAAGTAAGATTTATTATGACATATCGGTTTCAAATGTTGGCACAAGACCAGCAATTTGGGGGAAGGAGTGAGTCGATTACTTCGACCCCAAATATTATCGACACCGGTAAAGGATAAAAGGCAGAGTTGGAACACGGCCGAATTTGAACTCGGAATGTAAAGACGAGCGAAATACAGCCAAGCATTTTGTCTGGCGCGGTGACGATTCTGCCAGCTCATCGCCTTGAAAGTGTGTGAGATGCTTACGTCACCGAGGTTTCCCAAGCGGTTACCTATCTAAGTACTAACTAGGCTCCACGTTGCTGAACTTCGGTGATCAGACGAGAACTGGTGCATTCAACGTGATATGGACTTAAGCAATTTAATATGACCTATTGAGCTATGAATTAAGACAACTTTGTTGCAAAAAAAAGGGGGGTTTCTAAATGTTATAAAATGGCAGAAAAACCTTTGAAATATGATTTTCTTAAAGGTAACGAACGATATGTGATAAAAGAGTGTTAATATGTATTGGGGAAAAATAAATCCCTGTAATATATCAGTCAATGTATGTATGATACATCATCATAATTATATACATTAAACTGATTCTTCTTAATTGTTATTAGAATAGTCTCTTGGGAAAATAAACCTAAAAATAAGATTTACCTTCCCTTTAAACGATTTTATCGGTTATACAATGAATGTCGAATATACTAGAACTTATGTTTAAACCAGTAGTTCTCAACTACTTTTCATCTATGGACCCCTTTGACTACTAATTTATTCGATGTTTAAAACTAGTTTCATGGATACTTCTTTCAAAATTCCTATTTAGTTTTTCATGCATTCGCTTGAGCTATGTAAAACATTGGAGAAAGAACCTAGCTGTTTCTTTCATTACATACATTTAAAGCAATATTTTTTAAGGGGCTCTTAAAATACTGTTGTAGATCCCCAATTTACAATTGTGTTGCATGGACCCTCAACAATCTTATATGGACCGTGGTTGAGAAACAGTGGTCTAAACACTACGTTATTATAACCTAGTGCGCTTTAACACACTTTCTGTGCATAATTTCATTCACATATTTATGCAAACCGTATTTCTATGTATTTCTGCATTTTTATAACAATGCCTAAAAAGTCCCACAATGAAAAAAAAAAAAAATTAAAACACCGTCAAACTTGAAGTCATTTTAGTGTATTCATTTTATTCTACTTTATCTATGCCTCTTGTTATTTAAATTTTATCTTACATTTTTTCTGAGATTTAAACCTTCTTTCAAAATCATTGTAAACATTGAAATATTTTTTAAATCGTTATCTTCAATGAACTAGTGGACGATAATGATTTCCCCTTCTCAAAACGTATTTGTGAAGATAACAATGAGGTTTTGTTACTGAGATAATGGAATAGACATGATTACATAAAGTAAGATTGTTGAGATAAGCTCGATAAAAGTTTAAGTGATTATAAATACCAGTATATTCGTAAATAGTATTTTGCGATGAGACGTTTGGTGTTGAAATAATATAGGGATAAAGTTAGTATAAACATCATAAACCATTATGAAGTATAGTAAAACATTTAGCCGTCAGTTCAACAAACAGTTAAAAGTGAAGCATACAAATATTATAAATAAAAATAATTTCAGAAACTATTTAAATGGCTAAGAAAAGAAAGCGCAAAGAATATACTTCTAAATGTTTTACAATAGTTAATAGTGTTTTCTTTTATTGGCGACAAGGCCCCAAGACAATAGGGACAACATTAAAGGACGAAATGGAACACACAAACAAGGGGGTGTCTCATCGATCAAAAAGGAAAACAAAAAAAAAAGACAGAAAATAATAGAATTCAGACAAATATATATATATATATATACTAGCAGAAATACCCGGCGTTGCCCGGGTTAAAGAGAATAATGAAATCTAAAAACGCCGTCTAGACTACGCAACCCTCAACTGTTAGTAGCTACGATACCATATTTCTAGATTAATAATTCTCCAATCCATGCCAGCATGGAACATAGATATTAAGTGGAATGCTAGAAGAAAGTTTTCAACTCATATGTATATAAAGTAAATACATGTAATTCAGAAACACGTTTTGTGTATTTTATTTCGTAACCAAACAAACAGGTACAGATTATAAATAATGAAAGGCCAATTTTGGTGATTCATTTGACAGAGGTAGTAAAGAGACAATGCGATGATAAATCTGAGGTTGGATCTTGAAAGTTTGGATGAATGCTGCCTCAGTTAAATCTCTTGTGGTTCCAAATGATGTCATCTGTAGTACAGCGTCGTATTGTCTAATTTTGTTTTGCAAATGTTAGGAATCTTGGTCAGTTGATGACAACAGTTTATTCAATAGCTCTGGAGGTTGGGGATTGTGGAATTGTTGGGAATGTTTTCAACTTTGGTGTTATATGTATTGCTTGAATTTCTTTGACATATGAAATATATGTATTTTCACTGGGTTTGTAAAAGAGAGTTGTGTAGTTCTCGAGTTTTAGGGATTCACACAGACACACAAACAGACAGACACACAGACAGACAGACACACAGACAGACAGACACACGGACTGACAGACACACAGACAGACAGACACACATTCTCATCTTTATATATAGATATATATATATATATACACACACACACACAAGCACCCAAACACACATATATATATGTATATCAATATAAATATATGAAAGTCAATGAAGTTTCGTAAAAGAAGGTGATCATGTACATACTTTCTTGCTGCTGTGATTATAACACCTCGTTGTAAACAATGTTCCTTGTTTTCCCTTGTGGAGCATATGTAAATAGGTTTTTTTTTTGCTGCCCACTCTTGAGCAGCCAACATACAGCTGTCCATGTGAGAAGCGGGGCTCTTCCAAGAGAAGACCAGCTACAGACAGTGCTCATCTGTAATGTTCGGGTTAACATTTCATCAACATCAAAAATATAGGAATTTTCATGGGAGTTATGGCCGTTATGCATAGAATATAATTTCCAAATTGCAGACAAAATTTACAATCGATAAATGACTTAGAACAACCAGTTTCTCATCTAGGAAGGCCTTGAAATCAATGTTACCAACTGGGGACTATGTGTGTCGCAGTGATAATAAAAAAGACTCAAAGGAGGTCTGCAACGAAATAATTTTACTCAGCACTTTGCAAGTGAATCAGTGGAGGCAAAGATGCGTCTCATTTACTTGACAATTTATGCACCACATTGCAGAAATCACAATGTAAGTATATCTGAAAGGGTAGTCTTACACTGTTGTACCGTTGAATTCCAAATAATGCTCATCTGTTATGTTCGGGTTAAAATTTCATCAACATCAAAAATATATGAATTTTCATGGGAGTTTTGGCCGTTATGCATAGAATGTAATTTCCAAATTTCATAAAGATCCATTCAGTACTTTTGATGTAGTTTTGGATAAGAAAACAAATGACTAATGTGTGTGTTTGTGTCCATGTGTATGTGTGTGATGGGTGTATGTATGTATAGATATATGTATGCATGTATATATATATATGTATATATGTGTACATATTACATGTACATCTATATATATATATATACATCTACACATATGTATACATATACATGTATGCATATAGATCTATATATATATATATATATATACCTATACGTGTACATATACATCTATATATATACATATCCATCTCTCTCTCTCTCTCTCTTTCTCTCTCTCTGAACGTATCTGTCATTACAGTATCGAAATGTGATTGTTTCAGTTAGTGGAATAGTTTCATTTTTAAAGTGAGAGTATTTGACATGAGTGTTTTTGTTTCACTTTTGACACGTAATATTTAAATAGTGGAGGAGATATTATGTTGCCGTGGGCTCGAACTCTGCAAGAAGTTAAAATTTTTTTGACTAAAACACAACTGGAACCTTAAGTAAGGCATCTGTAAAATTTGAATGAAGTTGGTTGCGTAGTTCTCGAGTTTTAGGGATTCACACACACACACACACACAGACAGACAAACAGACAGACAGACAGACAGACAGACAGACAGACAGACAGACAGACAGACAGACAGACACACATTCTCATTTTTATATATATAGATAATAAATGCAATCTCGGTAACAGGGCGGTCCACTTATGATAATTAGGGTAAAATCCCATACAAAAGTTCTAATATTTCGTCCCGTCTTTACGTTCTAAGTTCAAATTACCCCGAAACCGACTTTGCCTTTCATTCTAACGGGGTCGACAAAATAAGAACCAATTGAACACTTAAGTCAATGTAATCGTCTTGAACCCATCCCCCAAAATTGCTGGCCTTGTGTCAAAATTTGAGACTTTTATTGTTATAGTCTATCAAAAATTAATAATGATGTGTGTGTATGTATATAAGTATATACATACACACACACACAGACACACACACACACACACACACACACACATATATATATATATATATATATATATATATATATATATATATATATATGTATACATGCACACATATCTAAAACACACACGCATATATATATATACATAGATATATACATGCGTGCATACATATATATACATATATATATATATTCATATATACCTGCATACATACACATATATACATATATACGTACATATATACATGCATACATATACATAAATACGTGCATACATACACATATACATATATACATGCATATAAATGCATACAAGCACAGAAGTTTGAGAGTTTATATAATATAAAGATTAAAATTTCTTGATCCCTTCTATCCTCAAAGAGTCAAACACTGATCAACCATGATTAACTTCAGTGGGGGGGGGGGAGAATATAAGGAAGCTTTAACATTCCTAAACGCGTTAATTGCATGAAACTGATTATGTAATGAAGTCATTTTCAAAACTACATAATTAAATAATCTACGCAATATATTAAATAAATAGCATCGAAGACGCAAAGGTCCCATTTCCGGATTTTTGTGGCATTACTTCCTCTTTTGCCGACAAAAAATACAGGAAATATTTCTACCATCCCCCAACAAATAGTCTCATAGGAGTTACTTATGTAGACTCACCCTCGGATTTTTATTTTTTATTTTTTTTGTTTGTTTTTATCTGTTCGATTTGTATTTCAAATATTTTAATAACAGCTTTCCATACAGTTTCCGTCAATCAAATTCACTCACAAAACATTGGGCGGTCTCGGGCTATAGCTATAGATAAAGGTGCTGCGCAGAGGAACTGAACACGATACGACGTTGTTGCCAAGCCAGCTTCTTAACCAAACATCCATGCCTGAGCCAATAGACTACACTTTGGATTTTTCTTATATTCGATCAATAATAACAAAAATTGAAAGGTAGTTGATGGGCCCAAAACAGAATCAAAGCCTCCTCACGATAAACTATCAAAAACATATGATGAATCAGAAGAGAGTAAATACAGAATACGTAGAAAATGGTAAGAAATAATCACATTATGACAGAGTACCCAATCTTAGTACCAAACTTACTTCTTCAGACATGGCAGAGTTCGGGTATACATACACTAGACCGTATGACAGCATTATGATATGCCAATAGAAAAGAGATGGCATAGCTGAGGAACTGGTACTTATTTGATCGGCCCCGAAAGAATGAAAGGCAAAGTCGATCTTAGCGGAATTTGAACTAAGAACGTAAGCACAGATGAAATGCCGCTAAGTATTATACCTGGCGTGCTAACGATTCCCAGCCTACGGCCCTAATGATAGTTTTGGTGGTTTCTAGTTTTGGCACAAGGCCAGCAAATTATGGGGAGGGCGTTAAGTCGATTACAATTTTATTTTATCAACCCCGAAAGGATAAAAGGCAAAGTCGACCTCAGAGGAGTTTTAACTCGGAAACTTGAAAACGGGCGAAAATACCAGCTTGCTAACGATTCTGCCAGCACGACGCTTCATAATAATAATAATAATAATAATAATAATAATAATAATAATAATAATAATAGTACTAGTAAGAAGAAGAAGAAGAAGAAGAAGAAGAAGAAGAAGAAGAAGAAGAAGAAGAAGAAGAAGAACAACAACAACAACAACAACAACAACAACAACAACAACGACGACGACAAAAACAACAACGACAAAAACAACAACGACAAAAACAACAACAACAACAACAACAGCAGGTCAACTTTACCTAAATGAAATAGCTGATATAATTTCTTAACCAAGATATAAATGTTCTTTGTATAAGTATTTCAGTCTGTTTCTGGCGGACAGAAAGGCACGTGCTGAGAGGAATCTCTAAGAATTAATAACATTGTCATTAACACTAACACATGACACATAATTTGACTACAAGGAAGGGAGTCACATGCTAGAAATAACAACTATATTAACCACAGCTTTTCTTTTCACTGGTAAGGGGTACGAGATTGAATTGCAGTTTATCTCATCTTGTATCCGGGTCTCAACCAGAGACCAAGGGCATTATTATTATTGTTATTATTATTATTATGATTATTATTATTATTATTATTATTATTATTATTATTATTATTATTATTATTATTATTATGTATGACACATAAAATGAATAAATAAATAAGAGAAAGATAGACAAGAAATGATATGATCATCGAACAGTGATCAATATCGAAATGAGTTTCACATGTAACGGTATACAACACAACGATGGCGATGATTACGCTGACGAAAATAGTAGCAACAGCATGGCCCTGAAATAAATGTGACAGAAAAATGTCTGAATATCTCTACTAACTTCCAATATCACATTCATTAATATTTTTACAGATAGAGATTAAACTTCTTATTTCTTCTCGTCTCTTTTTTCCTCTCTTTTCTCTCTCACTTCACACACACACGCACACGCACAAGCACACACATATATGCATCTATGTATACATATATATATATGTGTAAAAACTGTATAATAATATATCATAATTATATATATACTCCGACATTTATATAAAAACTATTGACTGTTATACACACACGCACACACACACACACACACATATATATATATATACATATATATGTATTTATATATATATATATATATATATATGTGTGTGTGTGTGTGTGTGTGTGTGTGTGTGTATGCGTATGTGTGTGTGTATATATACATATACATATACACATATATGTATACATTTATATACATACAAGCATATATATGTGTGTGTATGTATGTATGCGTATATATGCATATATATGCATATATATGTTTGTGTACGCATGTGTGTGTGTGTATGTGTGTAAATGTATATGCACACTTCCATATATATACATACGTACACATCACACACACACACACACACAAGCGTATATATGGAAAAACATCATATTCCCGTGTATAAGTTAGTATCCATAGCAAAAATAAATACATATATCATAGAAGAAACATTGATCAAATAATTTAAGACGTGTCTGGCATTGGTAAATACATACATACATACATACATATATCTATGTATACGTTTACATGTATATGTACATATGTACATATATACGTATGTATAAGTCATATATATGTGTTCGCATGTAGATGTGTGTGTGTACGTATGTACGCATATATGTGTGTGTATGTGTATGACCGGATACCAACATGAAACCAGTATACATATTAAAATTACATTAAAACCTTTAGTGAGGTGAGCTAGTTGGCACCATGGTAAGATGATATCATCTATTTGGCTGAGAATTCTATAAAATTACTTACGATCAGCTTATTTTATGTTTAGGAATTTTTGGTTTTTTTATGATTTCTATATGTTTGGCACTACAATATGTTGACGAAAAAATCCTTACTTAATAGATGCCGTTAAGACTCAAGTCTTAATCAAAGACATCAAGGGGCAATAAAGCTTTTGCACCTGAAAATGCTAACAGGTGATGTGCCTTGTAATTGGAATCACAGATACGTGTGGGGGAAAAGACACAGAGTGCGTATGGTTGCATTTTCTCTCTACATAGACTATTTGAGATATCCGTAAGTATGATCTTTGGCAATTGTTTTATTTTGGGGCTAACATTGATTTGGTATATATACATGTGCGCTCCACTTGATTCAATTCAAAGTGCCTCAATAACATTAGGTACAGTTGTTTTGAGATGCCACTTCCTTCCCTTTTCAACCTCCTGGTTCTAATATTTGCTCAGTTTGTCAAACGTTTTCTCAGATGAGTTTTTGTCGGCATTGGAGCATCAACCAGGAGACATGTCTTTGCAGTATGACTTATGGAAATGAGATGAGGTAGGTTTGCCAGTATTTTCCGATCTGCCTGAACATTATCATCATCATCATCATCATTATTATTATTATTATTATTATTATTATTATTATTATTAGCATCATCATCATTAGTATTATATTACTTTTCAGAGCGCTCTGTCTTGTTTACTCTGATAGATTCTGTGAGAGCAGACAGCAGCTTGCTGTCAGAAGTCTTACAGCGTCGCTTTCTGCACAATATAAGCTTTGATACTTCGTTCTAAATTATCGTGGGACACATTCAACATCCAAGTACCAATCTCAAGCTCATAGCTGTCTCCAGCAGACTAGCTTTTGCTCTCAATTCCGATTTCTCTGACAAAATGAGAAAAATTCGGTGAAGACAGCACTGAGCTGTTTTTTACGCAAAATATTTAACGGCAATTTTCTCGGTTGTACGCTCTAAGGTCAAATTCGAGTTCGGTTTTGTCTTTCCTCATTTCGGGGTTGATAAAATTACCTGTGTCAATGTAATCCACTTTGTTCCATGCTCTGTCTATAATTGTTGGCCTTGTGCAATAATTTGAAAGAATCTAAAAGCACATTTAGTTAAGAATTTTCACTTTCAAATTTCAAAATATGCTGATATCAGCTTTATCATTTATACATCTGTCGTCTATAAATTTAATGCCAATCAAAACCTGAGATTTATTATATCGAATGTTCTATTGACTAGAATATGTAGCTTATCTGCTTAGCTGAAAATTTATTTTGTTTCCTTACTAATTGTTTAGCCCTAGGTATGTATGCTCTGAGTGGGTAGATCAATACTCAAAACCGTTCAAGCCATGACCCTCACATCCTACTCTCAGTCACTTTTTATTTCGAACTTCATTATCTATCAATTATGTCCATTGCTTGTTGAAGATTAAAAATGTAATAGAGTTTTATAGATATCGCATTTTGTTGTTATTATTGTTGGTGTTGTTATTGATGTGGTGGTGTTTTTGACAGTGGTAGTGGCGGTGATATATGGTGAGATGAGACTTCTGCTTTTTAAAAGAGAGTTTCCGTTATTTATGGCTTTTGAATCCATCAGAGAATGTTACGCTTTGGATAGCAAAATGGAATTATTTATTATCATGATGATGCTAATGTAAGTACATCTACATACATAACCGAAACACTGCTAGTTCTTTCTCTCATTACCAATGAAACCTCTTACTTTACTTAATTAAGTCACTTATATATCAGCGATATCAAACATACTTCTGAAGGAATGAAAAAGAAGATGTATTAAAGACGGAGAGAAAAAGGAACAAGAAGGTGACAGCGGAAGAGAGACATAAAAGTGAGTTGTTTTCTATTGTGTTGCCTAACATGTAAAGTGACATCAGTACCAATCAGTAGGTTTTCATGTTCCACAACATAACTTCTATATGGTCTGAAGATAAGCAGGAATTAGATTTCCAATGTTCCTCAGATGTTCCTGTTTGGTCTTAGACAATGGGTAAGTTAGAAAATGTAAGAGCGGAGTTTGAACTCAAAATTTAAAGACGGATGAATACCGCTTGACATTTTGCCCAGCATACTAAAGAATATGCCTTAAAAAGAATACGCCTTAATATAAGTAATAATAACCCTCTCTACTAAAGATAAACACGTCTTAAATTTGTGGGGAGAGGATTAGTCGTTTACATCTACCCGAGTGTTTCACTGGTACTTAATTTATCGATCCCGAAAGGATGAAAGGCAAAGTCGTCCTCGGCGGAATTTGAACTCAAAGCGTAGCGACGGACGAAATACCGCTTACGCATTTCGCCCACGTGCTAATGATTCTGTCAGCTCACGGCCTTAAATAATAATAATAATAATAATAATAATATTAATGATTTTAAATTTTGGCACAGGCCCATCAACTTTGGGATACGGCTTAAGTCGATTACATCGATCTCAGTGCTCGACTGGCACTCACTTCATCGATTCCGAGAGGGTAAAAGGCAAAGTCGACCCCGGAGGAATTTGAACTTAGGATGTATAGACAGACGAAATGCTGCTAAGCCTGGCGCGGTAACGAGTCTGCCAGCACGCCGCTCGAACAATAATAATGATCGTAACAACAAGTCTATAAAATAAAACAACTGCAACAATAGCAACAAGAATACAAAATAACACCAAAGTAAAAGAAAAAATACAGCAACTGCAGCGCACAATACATCACCACTATCACAATCACCACCAACACCAACACCACCACCATCACCGCCATCACCGGCGAGCTGGCCAAAACATTAGCACTCCGGGGCAAATACTTAGCTGTATTTCGTCTGTCTTTACGTTCTGAGTTCAAATTCCGCCGGGGTCGTCTATACCTTTCATCATTTCGTGGTCGATAAAATAAGTACCAGTTGCGTACTGGGGTCGATCTAATAGATTGGCCCCCCTCGGCAAACATTTTGGGCCTTGTGCCTAGAGTAGAAAAGAATAGTATACAAGCAAGAATTTTAAAAATATATATAGTATCTGCCGTACTATGCCGTATATTATCAGCACGACCACCCCAGCAAACAGTACTCAAGCAACAACAACAACAACTATGTTAAAACCTGCAATAACAATAATATACGTCTTCAAGAGCAACACCACGAACAACAACAACATCAGTGATATGAATACAGAACACCAATAACCAAATTTTTTTTAGTAGCACCCACACCACTCTAACATCACGGCTTACACCACCGCCACAAACTTCACAACATCAACAACAACAACTACAACAGTATGTACAAGGATTACAACAACAGTAGGTTCTACACTAATAACAAAAACGACGTTATGAACAAATAAGTTAGTTTAAAACTCATGGTATTTTCGCTCTGCTATAATATTTCCGAGTAATTCTCAGTTATCAATGTAAGATTAGACTGAATTTAATGGCGGTTACTTAGACTTTCTTGTCATAAAATTGTACCCACTTAGGGCGTTAAGTGGGGAACAGGGTTTATTGGCAAAATTGATAGCTTTTTACTTCTACTTATTGATATAATATATTCACTAGGTGAAATTAATTATGTTTTTTACAGTGTGTTTGTGGATGCGGATCTATCTATATATGTATGTACGGATGGATGTATATATATTTATGTATGTGCGTGTGTGTTCGCGAAAGAGAATACGATTGTGTGTGCTTATTTTCTTGAGTCTTTTTTTTTTCTGTGTATTTGTGTGTGTTGGTGGTGGTGATGGAGGGTCTCTTACGAGGGATGGATTTTTGTTGTTTGGTTTGTGCTTGTTTTCGTATAATTATTCATGTATATTCGTGTGCTACTGTAGCAATGTGTGAGTGTGTTAGTGTAAGAATTTTTGGTGTAAATGTGCGCATTCATTTATATGGTTATATATGTCAATATCTATATCTCTATATGTCTGAACGCCTGTGCGCATGTGTATGATCTTGTGTAATTGCATATGTTTTACCAGTTTTACTATCGAGAATGAAAACAAAACAAAACAAAGACAGAAAACACTTTTGCTTTGCTTTATATAAAGTATTATTATAATTTTTTTTATCCTAAAATATGCTGCTTTTAAGAGTTGGCACATTTTAAATTTATGTATTTCCATTTACTATTATTTATTACTTATATGTATACGTGTCTGTCTCTATATAACGGAGTGTATATATTCGCAAATTTGCATGTACAAGTATTGATGTATATGTATGAACTTAAGTGTGTGTTAGAGATCATATGTTTGTAAGAATGAGAATGTGTCAAGACGTATGTGTAGGTGTGTATGCATGTATGTCTGTGCTTCTATGGGTACGTACATTGGTCTTACTGTACAAAGTAGCGAAACGTCTGTTAACCATTTTAATGTTGAGCTATACATATTCTCCGACTGTTTTACTGTTTATTATATGACTTTAATATTAAAAATTCGTTTAGACTTGCAAAGAAGAGGCTTTTTCGCGGTGATGGCCAATTAAAATATAACTATCAAATATTCAACATGACTACAACTAGTTTAGTATCTACTAACCAAGACCTATATCTGTATTGAATCAGTGGTATTAGTTTTACATAGGCATTCATTCAGTTATTATGTTTATTAAGGAATGAAATTGACTATTTATTGAGCATTTTGTTTCATGCCTTCAATACGATTATATATATATATATATATATATATATATTTAAAGTATGTAGAGGTAGTTGAACTGACAACTAGTCTGGTATAATGATTACGGTACATATTATCGATTAAAACATTTCAAGTAGTGGTCTCCGCATGAACGCAATTCAATACGTAAAACAAAAGAGCTAAACACGAATATGTAAACTGATGTTAAATCGGACAAATTCACAAGGGCAAGGAAATATAAAGGGAATTTTGCCTGGCATGCATACAAATATATCTACATATATATATAAAATGTAAAAGAGCATGCAACTCGATGTAAATAAGTTTTTTAAGTTTCGTACATAGAGAATAGCTTGGTTGAAACTGTGCAAAATACAGGGTGCTTATATATATATCAGAAATGAAAAACACATTAAATATTTTTCATTTACTGAGTAACAGAACACCACGCATCCAGACTTTTGTTAACATTATATATATATATATATATATCATACTTTTACGAGGAAGAGGGTGAGAATGACTTTGACGTTTCGGTCTGAAGAAGACTGACAGACCTAATCGTTGAAATCACTCCCACTTTGTTCTTGTAAATCTATATTATAAGTGAATATGTGATCTACAAACATTATGGTGTATTTATTTAGTAAAATGTTAAATAGTTTTTATAATAATTCGACAAACAATAATATATACATATCTATATTATATAATATAGTCATCTCTCTCTCTCTCTCTCTCTCTCTCTCTCTCTCTCTCTCTCTCTCTCTCTCTCTCTCTTGCTATATATATATATATATATATATATATATGTACACACACACATACATACATATATATTAAAATGAGGTAGTTTTGGTAAAACATTGTTAGGTATAACTTTACGCAATTACCTTCTTTCGTGGATCTGTGGTAAGAAGCTTACTTTTCAACCACCTGTTCCTGGGTTCAGTCTCACTGTGTGGCATCTTGGGCGAATGTCTTCTTCTATAGCCTCGAGATGATCAAAACCTTGTGAGTGGATTTGCAAAACGGAAAATGAAACAAGACCGTCGTATATATGTGTGTGTATGCGTGTGTGAGCGTGTGTGTATGTGTGTGTGTGCGTGTGTGAGCGTGTGTATGTGTGTGTGTGTGTGTGTGTGTGTGGTATTTGTGTGTTTGTCCCCTCACATCGCTTGACAACCGATGTTGGTGTGTTTACGTCCCTGTAACTTAGCGGTTCAGCAGAAAAAACCGATAGAATAAGTACTAGGCTTATAGAAACTGTATAGAAACCTGTTGGATAAATTGAAGCTGTAATTCAAGCGTAGAGCTTTGTAGCACACTGTATCCCGCTGATTCAACCAGAGAATCCCTTTATACAAGGTATTTGTTGAATGCCTAACTGAACTGCTAATAGTATAATTCAATGGATAGATAATTCGATTGATCGAATAACTGGATGTTCATCATTGAAACCGACTGAGAGCCATCAACTTTACTTACGTATTGATTACACAATGCATGTAGGAAAAACGATAAGAATGAATGAACCGTATTTCATCGTAGTTTTATTCATTCTCGGCTAACCTAGGGTTATGCAAGAATAAAACAATATTATGTAATATATTCTATCAATTTCTAGAAGTTGTACAGCTATCCTCATGTTTCACTCATCTCTGAACCAAGATAGCTTGGTACGGTCAGTGAGAATCATTTTACGCTTATCGTGGATTGATCTGCGATAACACGGGTCGGCGATCAGTCAAAATCTGGTTGGATCGCAAACGAGCTCTCCAACGTCCATTCACAATGTTCAGGATAACTTAGGATTTCAGAACGAAATCTATTTTCTCCACATGTTCTTATTATTCATTTATCAGTGATTCACCTAACACGTTTTTTTGTGGGGTTTTTGTCAAGAAACACCCGTGATAAATGAGGATATATGTATTACAAATAAGTCAAAGATTGAACATATCTTCTATAACACGTCATAAGTTTACATAACTCAGATTGGACTGCTAACTACTAATTCATATGTTGTTTTGAAGAGTTAGATGAGATTGAATATCGCTGTTTCGCGTCGACTAACTATGCATGTACAGAATACAGATATTAAAACACACTGCACTACATAGCACAATAGAAAACATGACAGAAATCTTTTCTTGGTAACTTGGTAAAAAGGGTGTTATGTTACACAGACCACAGATCGACAAGCTATGTTAATGTGTTATTCTATCGATCTAGTGCAGCAAACTAGACCGATAGAATAAGTACCAAGCTTATAAAGAAAATAAGTACCGGGGTAAATCAGTTTGACTAAAAAGACAATAGTATAAAAGAAAAGATAAAGAAAAAATAAAATTAAAAATAAAATGTGTAGAAAATAAAAGTTACACCCAGGCAGTTCGCGTGAAAAAGAACAATTGAAATTAATAAAATTAGTAGAGTAAGTATTAAAAATCTAAGTGGAAATAAATATAAGATAAATAAAAAGAAACGCAAAGAATGTTAGCTAATGATTCATATGTTAAATAATTCCGTATGACAAAGCGTGTACATGTTTCGGTCTAAGAGTAACATCATCAGAAAAGCCCGATATATCATATAGATTTCAATGTACGTACCGAAGCAGTTTATGGGAAAATTATTAAATAAATATGGAAAGTTTCTTGAATAGCTTCATATGTTTTGTGGAATTTATATTCATAGCAAAATGCATTGCAAAATTAATGGATTAATGTCACATTCTAATGATTAATTAACACTAGTGATAATGGTGAAATTGTTTCGCAATTTCTAAAAGAAGCCTGTCATTAAAGTTTAGAAAGATGTTTTATCATAATCGTTAACATCGTCGTCATCATCACTGTCAACATCATCGTCACCATCGTCATCTCTATCCTTCGTCCTCCTCCTCCTCGTCGTCGTCCTCCTCCTCCACCTCCTCCTCCCCATCCCCCTCCTTCTCCTCCTCCTCCTCCTCCTCATCATCATCATCATCTTTTTCGTTGACACCATCATTGTCATTATCGCCACGTCATTTTAGACATTGTCGTCTTTGTTCTTGCCATCATTATCATTATCATTAGCAATACTGTCACAATAACTATCTTTAGTATTTCAGTTGTAGTTGTTGCTGTTGCTGTTGCTGTTGCTGTCCTTAGAGTCTTTGCCGTAGTTATTTAGCCTCCAACCATCACCACCAGCACCACCACCACCAACAACAACAACAACCCTTAGTCAGCCCAGTCCCAGTACATGCGACACATGATCCAAAACGTTTCTCACGTAGCAACGCATACTCTCTGTGTCTCCTTCTATAACCCCAACAGGACATATTTTTCCTATATGTCACTTCTCTATTTTAGACGATAATGTCTGATTGGGATTAATATGTCTGCTATTTTCAGTAGGATCGAGTCACTACATAAACGTTGTCCGCAAGAATTTCAAGTATAGGAATCTTAATATTTTATCTGAAAGCCACATAACCAACTCACACATTATTGACGAATACGATATTTTTTTTCTCCTAATCTATATTTTGGAAATAAAATTGTAATTCCATCGACATTTTGTAGTAAACTAGTTTTCCTTTATTTATTTATTTTTTTGTTTTTTGTTTTTCGAAACGTTGCCACAAAAAGTCAAAAATATTAAAAAAATGATGCTGTAAACAAAAACATAAGGAATATATAAAAACATATTAAAATATAATATATAAGTGAAAAAAATATAAAAATAAATATAACAAATATTAAAATAAAAAAATAAAAATAATATATATATGCTATGAAATATATATGTATATGTGTGTGTGTTTGTGTGTTGTGCGTGTGTATATATATATACATATATATATATACATATATATATATATATATATATATATATATATATATATATATATATATATATATATATATATGTTATGCTATATTAAATGATAAAAATAATAATAATAACAACAACAATAATAATAATAATAATAATAATAACAACAACAACAACAACAATAATAATAATAATAATAATAATAATAATAATAATAATAATAATAATAATAACAGCAACAACAATCAAGCAAAAGAGCAACAAAACAAAAAAAAGAAAAGTAAAAGGAAATGGAAGAAATGAGAAAAGAAGAGAAAAAAGCTGCTACTATCATAATTGAATTGCTCACAACACTGAATTTTGATATGGCAGTATATGAAATGATATCTCGTGGAAAAATCATATCATTCATTTTGATATGATTAAGTGGTGTGTCATAAATTAGGAAGCATTTTATTTGGTCACTGAGTCGGATGTTCTATGATGTGGTTTGATACACTTTGTAATTTCTGACGGTTGGCAGGAAGGGCGGAGAAGGAAGGAAGGAAGGAAGGAAGGAAGGAAGGAAGGAAGGAAGGAAGGCTATGTAGGGAAGACACCTATGAACGAAAGAAAACAGAACGAACGTAATGATAAAATCAAAGAAATGGAAAGAAGGAAAGGAAAGAAACATTGGTAAGGAAGAAGGATGAAGTAAAACATATTTAGATAAGTAATTGAGAAATAAATGAAGGAAAATGGAAAGACTGAAGGACATGTGTTGAGGGAATTGAAGAAGGAAAAATTGAGAAAATGTTAAAGAAGTAAGATAAAAAAGGAATAATGAAGTGGGGACATACAGAAAAGACGAAAAAGGAATGCAAATTTGCATGAAAGAAAAATGGAGGAATGAAAGAAATAATGAAATGTATTAAAGGGAAACGTACAAAGAGAAAGTGAAAATGAAATGGAGAGTGAAAGAAGGCGGGAAAGCAAATAGGAAGAGATAAAATGAAATGAAGAAAAGAAAGAAAAAAGAAAGAAGGAAAGAAAGAATGAATGAATGAATGAAAGAGGAGGGGAAGAAAGAAGACAAAATGGAAAGCAATGAAAAACGAAAGAGGAATGTAAAGAAACGAAAGAATAGAGTGAATGAAATAAAATGAAAGAGTAATAGCCGAATTTAGGCAAACTGAATATGATGAAAAAAAATGAAAGGTTGCTAAAATAATATTTAAGGAAAATGTGCCAAAAATAGTAAAAAAACAATAAAATAAGAAAGAATGAAAAATTGAAATAAAATGAGAGATTATAAGAAAAAGAAAGGAAAGGAAGAAAAGGAGAAGAAAATAGCGGAAAATAAAAATACAAAGACAACACGAAAATTTGAGGGAGAAGAAATGAAAGATTTATTGCTGAGTGTTGTATGAGTATAGTTCTTGGGGTCCGTAAAAGAAATACTTGTTGAATATTGGGGACAGTGTAATCGACTTACTGAAATTGCGGTCCTTGCACTATCCTTGTGCCACAATTTGAAACTAATGCTTGGATGTAGAATGTATAATAATATTTTCTATTCTAGGCACAAGGTCCTGAAATTTTTGAGAACGGACCCAATCGATTAGATAGACTCCAATAAGGAAACTGGTATTTAATTTATCGACCCCGAAAGGATGAAAGGCAAGGTCGACCTCGTTGGAATTTGAACTCAAAACGTAAAGACAGACGAAATACCGCTAAGCATTTCGCCAGCGTGCTAACGTTTCTGCCAGCTCGCCGCCTTAGAATATATAATAATAATTTATATGAATATTCAATTGAATATTTATATGAATTTCTTTGGAGACTATGGAATAAAGTGCGGAAGTGTGTATATGTTATACTGAAGCGATGTATATGTAGATAAATTGGAATTAAACTGGTATGCTTACGTTCGAATATTAATATACTCATAATTAAACCACTAGGAAATCTTCCTGTGAATGAAACTTTACGCAGAGGATCGAAGTGGTATTGAATACTTATCAAGTGTATCTTACTCTTGCAAGTCTTAAACAGAGAAACAACAGGTTAGAGAAACTATGAGAAAATATACGATTGTACTTAATAGCATATCAGTACATTCGCTTGTAGTGCGTATTGAGTAGTGTAACAGTGTGAATGTGGATAAATCCCAATTAAATTCGTATAGGTACGTTTTGATAAATGTAACTTCAATCTCACCGAGGTAATAAACCTTACAGTTATACAAGAAGGATGTATCTATGAATGAAACTAAATAGCTAAATGTGCGAAACTGATTATTGCCTACTTATTAAATGTATCTACTCTGGTTAGTCGTAAAGAGAGAGGCAACTTAGAGCTGCTTAGAGAGAAAATGCGATTTTACTCAAAAGAATAACAATACATTAGTTGATAGCGTGGGATCTAGTTCAAAACGGGGGCGCCAGTATTTTCTTAACGAAACACATTGAAACTTGGGACACTGGTAGAATGTGTCATATAAAACATCTTTTTCTCTTAGTCTTCTTAAGAAAAATTACTATATTGCAACTTATTTCATGTTAAAGTTGTCGTATTTCTGTAATTTCAACAAATGACTGACGTCCATTCAGCCGATTACAGTAAGTGCTGACTACGTAAACAAACGATTCTCAAACGATTCTGGCGGTGATAAAATTATTATTTCCTTGTCAAAAAATGGCTGAAGCATATTGGCAGTAGCTAATAAACCTTTCTATTATAGGTACAAGGCCTGGGTTTTGAGGGAAGGGTTAGAGTTAGGGTTAGGGTTAGAGTTAAGGTTAGGGCAAATGTTGTACACATACAGTTCAGGCAGATGTTAACGAAATTATATTTAAAATAAAACGAAGGAAAACGAACACACGTGTGTTGCCTCTCTGCAAAATGTCAGAAGTAATGGAGATTAAATACGCTTTACACCGCTTAAACTGCCAAAGGAACCGCTTAAACTACCAAAGGAGTAACTGTAAACAGCTGAATACTTGTCAGTGATTGGTTGAAATTATCGAAATAAGACAATTTTTTACATGAAATAACTTCGAATACAAAAATGTTTTTCTGTTCTATAACACAAAATAGATAAGTATACGAAGTTTGAAAGTCTTTCGGTACCAAAAACACTACATAAAACATAAATGAAAACTGGTGCCCCCATTTTGAACTAGATCCATAGCGTGTATTCCATAGCTACATTCTCTAAACAAATTGTATAAATTCACATAATTAGGCTCAATAAACATAGACCCATACACAGTTTACAAACAGGTAACAAAACGCTCGAGTTAAGACATATAGATATTAAAGCAGGAAGAAGCTCAGAACAGCTTGACTAGTTTCTACCGTTATGGCGGTCTTATTAAAAGTGTTCATTCTCGTTCGTTCGGAAGCAACTTCGAGCTACTTATAACAAAAAATGCAACTGCATGATACGCCTCGAGGCTGAGTGATTATTTAATAAACGCACGCATGTGAACTCATCACCAATTTATTGATTTATTTTCATATTGTTTACTGGAAACAGACATACAATCGCTTATTACTGTTGCGGTTATTGTTGATACGAGAATTGTGGTTGTTGATTTGATACCGTTGTTATTTTCGTAGTTTTTAGAGTTGCTTGAGTTGTTGAAGAAACGGTAGGAGCTGTTTTTGTTGTTGTTTAAAGTTGTTGGTCTTGCTGATGATGTTGGTGCGGTTGTTGTTGTTGTTGTTACTCTAGTTTTATTTTTTATCAATTTAGACATTCCAGTTTAGTTTTTCTCTGTGTTGGTTACCGGTGTTGTTGTTTCCACTACTACGACTACCATTTAGCGACGTCTTTGATCTAGTAGTAGTAGTAGTAGTAGTAGTGAGAAGAACAAGAAAAGAAGGAAGAACGTGAAGAAAGAGGGGAAAAAGAAGAAAAAGTAGCAGATGATGATGATAACGATGATGATGATGATGATGATGACGGCGACGACGACGATGACAGGGATGATTATGATGATGATGAAGTAAGAAGAAGAAGAAGAAGAAGAAGAAGAAGAAGAAGAAGAAGAAGAAGAAGAAGAAGAAGAAGAAGAAGAAGGAGGAGGAAATGAGAGTAGTAGTAGTAGTAGTAGTAGTAGTAGTAGCTGTCGTTGATGTTGTTTATTTGTTTCCGACATTTGAATTTGGTTCTGAAAAACCTCGTGGTTATTGAAGTTCGTTCCCACCACTCACACAACTTAAGCTACACCCAATGTTGCTGTTCAAGTTCTCCTCGTTCCTCTTCTTGAAATATTAGTAGTATTAGTAACATTAGTAGTAGTCGCCGTTGTTTATCAATTTAGACGTTTCAGTATAATATTTCTTTTCTTTTCTTGGCTTTTTTCTCTCTCTGTTTTGTTTTTATATTCCCTGAGACTCGCTTGTCAGAAATGTTGTCGAAAATGATTTTATTATTGTTGTTGTTGTAATTTTTATTGTTGTTGTTGTTGTTATTTTTATGAATTTAGACGTTTGAAGATGTTTTTCATCGACTTGGTGTTAGTGTTGCTGTTTCAACTACTACCAACACCGTTTGTTGTTGTTGTAGTCGTTGTTGTTGCTACTGCTGTAGCTGATGCGAGTGTTTATCAGGTGAGACACTCGAAAATGTCTTTAGACATGTTCGAGCATTCACACTATTTTTTTATAATGCCATCACCATTTCCACTACTAGTTCTACTAATTCCACCACCACCACCGCCACAACTACAACTACTACAACTACTGATAATAATAATAATAATAATAATAATAATAATAATAATAATAATAATAATAATAATAATAATAATAATAATAATAAATGCCCGGATGCAGTACCAAGCAGTGGCCCTCATGACTTTTGATCTTAATTGATTGGAAGTGTTATCACGTACACTGTTTTGTCTTGGTATAAAAAGATGGACTACAGCAACTATTCTGCTTAATACCACAGATTTGCTTGTCAGTTGCTTGACCGTAACCAGTTGAGCATGTCCCTTGGTGACTGACGATATGTGCATCTCTGATCACGAGCAGAAGTAGTGGGGGAGCATCATAGCCATGTGTTGAGAGCAATTTTTAACACGTCTGGTGCCATCACGCAATACTCGCGCTAGAAATATTGGTTTTAAATTGTGATCCAAGGCCAGCAGTTTTAGGGGAGAGGCCAAGTAGATTAAATCAACCCCAGTACTGAACTAATACATATTTTATCCAGCCTGAAAGTCAACCTTGGCAGATTTTGAACTGAGAACGTAGCGACGGATGACACGCCACTAAACATCTTGCCCAACATGCTAATGATTCTGCCAGCTCACAGCCTTAACAACTAGAAATATTAAGATGTTTATAATGTGAAAGAAAAACAAATTCAATGTGGATATTCTGTGCGCTTCTTTTTATTCCTTTATTTAAAAGGCAAACTGCTAATCTCGCCCTAACGTAATGCTGAAGGGTTCTGTCTCCCCTACGATACCATGAATATAAACTTTGCATCATCAAGTATTTTTGTAGTCATGCAGTGGTTATTTTATTATAATTTTGAAAAATATATAATTGAAAAAAAATTTACGATGTTTTAATCGTAGTAGATAAAATATCGCTACAATATTCAATGCTAGGTATTGCAAATAATCTCATTATTTTCTTATTTGCCAGTCTAGTCGTATTAATTAAATTAGTTTTTAGTTCAGACCATTTTTACTAAAAGTTATTGCTGAAATTTCTACAGTACTGATAAATATTATCACAGATTTAATCAATTCAGATTTGTATTACATGTTGATCTGTAATATTCCTTTCAAAACTATTTTTCCCGGTCGTATATGTTAGTCATTGCTTCCTAAGTATGTGTAATTCTGTTTTCGTTGTATTTTTCTTATCTTTATTTCTTTAACATGATATTAGTGTCCCTCCACTCTACAAAATTGCTTTGGCACATTACCCAAATCAGAATGTTATATGAATTTCCTGGATAAATTTATGCACTATCTGAAGTAGTGTTTCTGGTTGTTTATCGTCTGCAGTAAATATGTTGTGTTAGTCTTTATAGACCGGACGGTTGGTTTTATTTCCATATCATTTACACCTGAATCCATTTGTTTGAACATGATGATTAAAGACGTTAACTTCGGGTAGAATTTAACTTGAAAGAGAGGGAGAGAGGAAAACCCATTAGAATATTATTTTTCTAATAGACATGATGTTAATTTCATAATTCTATTAAATGCTGTATTTGGATTTTAAACTTTTATCAATGAGTTAATGTGGCGCTTATTTGCTAACTCAATCATGCTAATATCTCCAAGATACTCGTATGCTGATGCTTGGCATTAATATATTACCGGCAATAAAATTGCAGCTAAGAGATTCTAAGCTCTATGCAAGCATGTTGTAGGTCAGTAGTTTTCAGCATTTGCTATTTACTTGGCTCTGAGGCTTAAGTAAGCAATTTAGGTGTTGTCTTTACATATTTCAGTCATTTTGTTAAATATTTTTATAGTATTTTCAACGTGGTATACACATAGATACATAATTCATTCATGCATACATATATACATACATACATGCATACAAGCGCACACGCACAAACAAACACAGTAACCGAGATACAAATCAACACAGACACACATGCATACACACACCTACACTATCTCTCTCTCTCTCTCTCTCTCTCTCTCTTTCTCTCTCTCTCTCTCTTTTTTTCTCTCTCTCTCTCCCTCCCTCTCTCTCTCTCTCTCTCTCTCTCTCTCTCTCTCTCTCTCTCTCTCTCTCTCTCTCTCTCTCTTACATATATAGGAAAATAATGTCATTCAGAAAGGCAACAGAAATGTTATTATTTCCTGGTGCTTTTTCTGCAATTTCATTTTCTGTAGCGTTCGGACTGCTTCTTCAGGTAAAATAGTTCCTCCAATTGCTCAGAGACTACAATTTATTCTTTGAACATTCTCATTCTTGGCAATAACTCCGGTGTCCATACTGCTGCCTGGAATTCTTGTACAGTTGTTGCTGTTGACGCTGAAATGATTTCTGCTTTATTTTTTCACCCAGTTCTTGATAAATCGTTTTGGGTTGAAGTCGAGCTGTTTGTTTTGTTCAAAAGAATCATCGCCTCTTTTCATAAAGACGTTTTCTTTGCCATTTTGTAAAGGATTCCTGGTTTCGTGCATTCTTTGATTATTTTGAAAACTTCTCCCTTTTTGTTATGTTATATTTCGGTAGCATTTGTCTCTAACTTTTTTGTGCCTTTTCCTTATTGATTTCATTGCAGATTAGAAGACCTTTCATTTTCCTTTATTATTTTTTTTCGTTTGTTTGTTCTCCACAAAGCATTTTCACATTGCCATGTCATTTTTGTTTACAACTACAGTGGTTGCCTTACGATATTGCTCTTCACATCTGTTTTCATTCAATCATCATTGACCATATTCGTGCCTTTAAGCTTTAGAATATTGGTTTTACTCTTCGGATATATTTTACTTGTTCCACAAGAGTACTTTCCGTTGATTTTAATTCTTTGAAAATTTCCACAGGTTATTTTAATATTGAAAATGTCAAAAGTTACCATTTCATACGAATGAATTTTTCTCGCAAACCCATTTAATCATTACTTAATTCGTATTACACTGGTTCAAATTACGATAGTCAAAATTCTTTTGAAATTGTGTTTCAGGTGTGTGTTTGCGTGTAATTATTTCTTTTTCTTTGTATTCCATTATTGCTAGCGCGGCGTACAAAATGCACGCATATTTGAAATATGACATCGAAATATTATGTACGTTTCTAAAGAGATTAATGCTTACTGTAGACTACAAACAAATAAATGTTTAGTAAATGGAAATACTCAACTACTCGGCAAGTGAATGATGGAATTTTATCTGGTAGCTAGAAAAATAATTCTCCCGTCTTTTACTGGCTGTACATACGGTCACATATTCCCTTCTAGATCAGAGTTCTCCCTTGAAGATATCATATTAAATATAAGGCTGTAAAATGCTTAAGCAGTGAAATACCTACAATAAACCTTGGAGCATCACATAGTTCCAATATACAAACATGGCGGCAAATACCAAAACGGAATAATGAAGTAAATTTTAACGAGAATTCTCTGTACGAAAAAAAAAAAAAGGACTCTAGTCAGAAAAGGAATTTCGAACCGAAATTAATCACGTGTCTTATATTAAAAATATCTTAAATAATTTTAACGAAATTCTTTTCTTGATTTTCAGTCAATCAATTTGTTTAATTAAATTTACATTAACCTATTAGTATTTCATCTTATATTTCTCTAATCATCATCAGTCATCATTCATTATTCATTGTCAACTATAGCAACAACAACCAGTGATGTAGACCGACGTGAAAGTGGGCACACAATCGTAGTATTAACAAAAATACTTGGTAACAATACTACAACGCTATACCTTAGAATATTAATATTAATACTAATACTACTGCTAAGAAGAATAAGAATTATTATTATTATTATTATTATTATTATTATTATTATTATTATTATTATTATCATTATTATTATCATTATTATTATTATTATTATTATTATTAATAAGAAACATTAACAAAGTAAGTTAGGAACTATATGAATAAATAAGTAAATAAATAACAAAATACATATATGAATATAAAAAAATAGAAAATAAAAAAATAATTATATTTTCAGAGAACAATGTTATCGGGAGTGTTTTCAAGTGAAAGAAAACAATGTTTTGAAATGAAGAGGCAAAGAAGAAAACTTATATACACATACATACATACATACATACATACATACATACATACATACATACATACATACACACATTCATACACATATATATATATATATATATATATATACTTATATGCATACATATATATATATATATATATATGTATATATACATATATATATATAAATATATGTATGTATATATACATATATGTATGTATGTATGTATGTATGTATGTATATATATATATATATACATATATATATATATATATATATATATATATATATATATATATATATATATATATATATATAGATCTATGTATGCATATAAATATAAATATATATATATATATATATATATATATATATATATATATATATATATATATATATATATATATATATATACCGATATATACTAACTACACACAAATACACACACATATATGTATATATTCTGATGAAATAGCAAACACAAAAATAACCACGTCGACGACAACAATAACTAGAACGACAGCAACAACAATAACGACGAGAACAAAGGAAAGAGAAGCAAGAGCTATGACAAAGCACTTTTGAGCATGAAAACTTCTGAAAAAATACATACAACAAAAAGTTATCTACAATAAACTTATCTCAAAAATACGAAAAAAAAGAGTCCTTAAAGTATAATATATAATAAATATAGATAAAAATAATATAAGAAATGAATTGAAAAAGGAATTTTGATCAATAGATTGATAAACCGAAGAATAAATTATCCAAAAAGGGCAAGGGTAACAAAGAACGTCGACATAAACACATCAACTAAGTTATACATGCAATATAAGGAACGTAGCGAGACATAACTTGGGATGAATATACATATACACATACATACATCCCTACATACATACATACATACATAGATATATGCATGCGTGTGTGTGTATGTGTGTATGTATGCGTATGTGTGTGTGTGCGTACGGAAGCATGCAGACGGAAATATACACACACGCACGTACGCATATAATCGAAACGCATCTATGGGAGCAGACATGAATGCATAATTATACAAAGCCACATATATCCATACGTATTTACATATATACACATATTTAAACAAAATATAAACTCACACACACACATGTAACAGAGAGACTCACTAATATGTGTGTGTGTGTGCGTGTGTGCGGGCGTGTGTGTGTGTGAACAGTTTTAAACTGGAACACACACCTTTAAACATTTAATTATACAACAAAAACATATCCTGTATATATGTGTGTGTGTGTGTGTGTGTGTGTGTGTAATATATATATATATATGTATGTATATATATGCATGTATTTATATGTATGTATGTATGTGGATATATATATATATATATATATATATATATATATATATATATATATATATATATATATATAAGCATATATACATACATACCCAAGCTAGCACTGAATTTTGTCATAAGGGCTTGTGTTCCTTTCGTTTCTTCCTTTGTACTTTATAGATTTTACCGATTTATGCACCCCCTACCCGCCTCCTTCTCTATTTCTTTATTTAACCATTCCCTCATCTCTGTCAATGTCACTCACATCTCTTTATTCCCTTCCTCTCTCTTTCTCTCTCATCTCTCTCTCTCTCTATCTCTCTCTCTATCTCTCTCTATCTCTCTCTCTCCCTCTCTCTCTCTCTTATTTTTCTTTCCTTCTCATCTTCTCGGTCTGCTTTCAAAGTTAATCTTCTCTTTTCTCCTTACTCTTTCGTTGATTCTTCCTTTCTTTCTTTCTTTCTTTCTTTCTTTCTTTCTTTCATTATTTCTTTCCCTTCAATTCACTCTCTCTTTCTCCTCTCTCTCTTTATTTCTGTCATCTACATCATGTCTATTTCTCATCTTCATATTTCTTGTTCCTCTCTGTCTCTCATCCTCCTTCTCTTTTTTCTTTCTCTTTTATTATCTCCTTCTCGTTCAATATTTTACCCACTCTCACTTCTTCCCCCCTCTCTTTTTTTGTCCTCATTCTTTTTATTCCTCCCTACCTCTCTTACTCTGTCTCTCTCTCTCTCTCTCTCTCATTGTCATTCTCTTTCTTCTTCTCTACCTCACTTCATCTTCCTCTCACCCACCATTTTCCATCTCTCTTTTGCATTGTTGTTCTCTCTGATTCTCTTTCTCTCGCTCACTCTTTCCCTCTCGCTTTGTCTTCATTCTCTTTCCTCCATTCTCTCTGTCTCTGTCCTCATTCTCTTTCTTCTCTACCTCACTTCATCTTCCTCTCACCTACCATTTTCAATCTCTTTCACTTTCACTTTCTCTCTTTCCCCCTCTTTCTCTCTGTCTTTCTCTCTATCTCTTTCTCCCCTCTTTATTTCCATATTCCCTACCACTATGTCTTCCCTACCTTTAGAAATTATTTAAAACACAACAACAACAACAACAAAAACAACAACCAACAAACTCCTTCTTTCTTTGCTATCTTCTTTTGTACTCAGTTCTACAGTACAACATCCTGTACAGTGTGCATTGTTTCGATACAATCTATTGTCAACGATATTCAGAACACCCGCCTTCGTTTGCCAAAATACTGGCAACAAAATGTTTTGTAGAGTCGGGAAAAGACAACAAATACAATAATACCAAACCAACAACATCAACAACAATATTATGAAAAAGAACAACACTAACAAGAAAATGCAACTTCAATAACATAATCCAGAGCTGCAGCATCAACAACTACAAGAATGGAAAGTCCACCAGAATGAATTTAATAAATGAATCCAATGATATATTAAAGCATTATAACTAGGGTACATGAAGTTCCAAATTAGAGGAATCCTTTCTTTCTCCCCCTCCTCTCTCTCTCTCTCCCCTCCGCTCTCTCTCTCCCCTCCTCTCTCTCTCTCTCTCTCTCTCTCTTGTCTATTCACTGCCATCAATATGGTAACCGGCGTTGTTTACATGATACGCTTTACTTGTCATATACGGTCTGCGGACTTTTGAAGATGTTTTATATATATATATATACATGTAAGCACACGCATATATTATAATCATTTATGTATCATAGTTAAGCTATACACACTGTTGATTAGCTGCTTATTGCACTATTTGTCCTCAAACAAAATCTTATGAACGCGCAGTGTTTAAAAGCCATAAATATCTGAGCGAGACGAAAATTTGTTTTAGCAGTAGTCATCAATATCGGCGGAAGTATATCTGCATTTTGGGGCTTTTCGACAAGGCCTAAAAGGTCCCAAAATGGATCTGACGTTCTTGGTACTTACTGCTGGGACAATTTTTCGTCTGCCTCTAATATTTTTTTCTGTTATTATTTAGCATGCCTGGTGCCTGTAACAGAGCTCCCAGTAAAATCAAATATAACCACATATACTTGAAGTAAAAAAAAGGTTCTTTTCTATTACACCATATAACATTTAAACGTGTATTAATGGCGTAGAAAATAAAGTTCGTGCCTAGACATTTTTATTGCATACAAAGTTTTTGAAAGCTAGTAATAATTTAATCTGGTCATATTTGAGGTATCGATACGAGGTGCTATCCAAAATTGTTAATAATTGTGAATACCATTCAAAATCTCTGAAAACATTAAACGGATTTTAAAGAAGGCTAAGTAGGAAAAAATATAACCCTTAAACTGACTGTAATAAACACATGTATAATTTGTCAAACCAATAGGAAGAAGTGAGAAAGAAGAATGTCATTTATTAGTAATATTTGTCCAGCAAGGCGGAGAATATGGCATATCTCGTTTCCTTATATAGTTTTCCTAAATATAGAAGGAGGAGCTTCCATATCCCCTCGAAAGAGAAGTTGAGAATGTTTTGGTCGACATGTATCCTGAATGTATTTTCCATCAACCGGGATAGGATATATGGAAACCTGTGTCTGGTTTACAAGGGAGATGACAAAGCTAGAAGGCAGTCAGGGTTAGTTCTACCCATATCTGCCCAGAGACTGGCCTCACTGAAATAATGAAATGAAATACGATAATCACAGCCAGATATAAAAATAGGAACGCCAGTCCGTGCCTCATAATCACCTTTGCAGTATGCACTTCCCGCTGTCCAAAAGCACCAAAATTTACAGGGTTACAGAGCTACAGTGCTCTGAAGGTGTATAGAAGTCTATTACACTGGTTTATGACATCTGCAAGCAACTGTTGCAATAGTAGTTAAGGGTACGAGAGGGTTGTAAAGAAAAGAAAAGCAAAAGAAGTGGATTGTAGGTAGTAAAAGAAAAAGCAACAGGTCCCAAGGGGAAGACCATAATGGTTGCTGCAATTGATATCCGTGGATTACCAGATATTGTTTAATCTTCTGAGCCACTAATCACAGAAGCCATCAGCGTTCGTAGAGTAACTTTTCACCTGCTCTAGTACAAGTCTAACCAGCATCACAACCTCGTCTTATAATGATAGGGATGGCTAGCATTTTTCGAGAAGCGGGTTGCATAGGATATGTTTCACAGGGTTCATCGTCATTATACCGCCTGCTCAACAAAAAATAATTCAAGGTAAACTTGTCTATGAAATCTTTAGTCTTCCGGTCACATTGTTTTGTCATATTTAAGTATGATAGAATCTTGCTCTAAAAATAAGTGATGTTTGGGACCAAAAAAAATCAAAGAAACCACAACTTTCAAACACATTTACCCTAATCTTGCATCTGTTTTAATTGTTTTAGTTGTACTAAACTGTGACAACGCTTTGCCACCGACTTAAAGGGATTTACCTGAATGAAACGGCCCATAACTTACCTTTTAAAGATGGTTACTTATTCTATCGGCTTTCTCAAACCGCTACATTACACGGACGTAAAGGAAACAGCGCCAGTTGTCAAGCGGTGATGGGGGGCGAACGCAAACACAAAAACGCAAACGTATACACACACATATACGATGAGCTACTCCGGTTTCGTTCAGTTTCCGTCTAAATTATTCGCTAACAAACCCCAAAGATGCTCCTGTATAGTCTCAGTTCAATTACGGAATCAAGTGTAAGCGTAAAACTGTAAGAAAAATATTCCAGCAATTTCCCAATCTAGCATCCCTTGCGACATCCGCTTTATGGGAATAGATTACACGAACTGCGAAAAAGAGATAGGGGTGAGAATGAGAGCGAAGGAGAAAATCAGTGCTAATTACAATGAATATATTTGAATATATTACGTAAAACGAGATTTGATTTTGTTTTAACGTAATTAGCAGAAACCAATTTATCAATTTAATAGAAGAGGACCATTTAAACGGTGTGCTATTATTATTAATACTATTTATTCATTTATTTGCCTTATTTATTTTTAATTGTTTCTTGTGCCCTCCGTTTTTTTTTTTTTGCTTTTATTTTATATTGGTATCATATGGAGATCCAACAGTGGGCCTTAAGCTGTAAGTGGATAATCTATTGGATAATCTAAGATTGCTTAAGAATGAAATGATTAAGAAGTAACTCAGTAAAAAATCTAAGGCTTCAGTCGGCCCAAAGCCTTGTGAGTGGATTTGGTAGATGGAAACTGAAAGAAGCTCATCCTATATATGTATGTGTGCGTGTGTGTGTGTGTGTTTCTGTTTTTGTTCTCCACCACCGTTGATGACCGGTGTTGGAGTGTTTACGTCCCTGTAAGTTAGTGGTTCGGTAAAAAGTGAATGATAGAATAACCACCAGGCTTTAAAGAAAAATGCTACCGAGGTTGATTCGCTCAAGGCGGTGCCCCAGCATGGCCGCAGTTTGATAACTGAAACAAGTAAAGTTTAAAAGATTCCAAGCAGTTGGACTAAATCCAGAATATTGTGGTTGAGAAGCAAGATTCTTACCACAAACAGCTAACGTATAATCATATTACTCTTTTACTCTTTTACTTGTTTCAGTCATTTGACTGCGGCCATGCTGGAGCACCGCCTTTAGTCGAGCAAATCGACCCCAGGACATATTCTTTGTAAGCCTAGTACTTATTCTATCGGTCTCTTTTCCCGAACCGCAAAGTGACGTGGACGTAAACACACCAGCTTCGGTTGTCAAGCGATGTTGGGGGACAAACACAGACACACACACACACACACACACACACATATATATATATATACATATACATATATTCGACGGTCTTCTTTCAGTTTCCGTCTACCAAATCCACTCGCAAGGTTTTGGTCGGCCCGAGGCTATAGTAGAAGACACTTGCCCAAGGCGCCACGCAGTGGGTGTGTGGTTGGTAAGCAAGCTACTTACCACACTGCCACTCCTGCTCCTGCGCCTATTGCACATTCTAAAATAAGCATACGACCAGAAACTTGATGAGCGGTATAATTCTGTTTCATTGACGTGCGTCGTTCGTTTGTTGCTTTATTCTATCGACCCCTGAAAGGATGAAGGAAAAGTTGCACGCGTCGTGATTTGATCACGTAACCTAATGAGCCACATAAAACATCACAAGGTGTTTTGCCTAATTATTAGGCATAATGTACAATAGACTTGTTTGTTTATATTTCGTTTAATCGATAACATATCTGCTGTTTGATATTGATTCTTTTTTGCTGTTGTTATAATTGTTTAGTACCCAACTCAACCATGATTAAGTAGATGTATTACCAAAGAAACTCCAGCCGTGACTATCACATCTTTTGTGATATACAACAAACTTGTGAATACTTTATTCAATGAACTACGTTACACCTCTTAAAGCGTGTGATTAATGAATATTTGGTTGCTATTTCTAGCAACTCTTCACATTTCCCTTCGCTGGATATTGTTTTTGATAAGGACCCAGTTTAGCCTTAGCTGAGCAGATCTAAGCTCGTATACGTTCCGTCCGTGACCGTCCCATGTTTTTATGTAACCTTGACTAGCATACGTAATACGCTGTTCCGTTTTTTAAGTCATTTCTTTGTAAATGGAGAGGGATTTGATGTCTATATCTAGCATAGACAGTGACCACGAAGTGATCTATCAGTAAGCACGGGTTTTGTTTGTGTTCGTATTTAGCCCCTGGAGAATCCACGTCAACCAATTCTTAAAGACGTTCCAGCGGTGACCTTGCAAGTTTTTTATAGCTTTGATTACATTACGCAATGTCATTCAAATTTTAAAGACAGCACGGTGTGAGTTGAAGGAGATGTAGCTGTTATTTCGAGCAGGTCACGCTACCCTATTAAGAATCCGTTGTTGAATGTTTAGTTTATGGGATAAGCTGTCGCCTGAAATAGGAATATGGAAATTAAAAGTTAAAAAAAAAATAAAAAAATACATTCAACAACAACGTCAGTAACAAAAACTATAACAAAAAAACCAGAGGATTAAAGGGTGAATGACTTCAGAAGAGAAAGAGAGAAGGAATGAAAGAAAGAAAGACAGAAAGAAACTGAAAACAAAATGAAAGAAAGGAAGGAAGGGAGAAGCGACAATGTGTTCAATGTGCCCTTCGCTTTTCGAGATCTCAGGGTTTTCCATGAAGAAAATGTGGCTGCTATTTCTAGCAGTACGAGTAACAGTGTAAATACTCTTTTATTGGCACGATCAATGGTTGGGTCATAAGGTAGGTCGAAGTAAAGAAGAAAGAAAAAAAAAACATTAAAAACAACCGCGGCAGAAAGAAAGCAAAAAAAAATAAATAAAAATAAAAAGAGAAAAAAAAGAAAGAAAAACAAAAACAAATACAGCAAACACAAGCAGGGATTACTAGCTGAATAACTGCAAGAAAGAAAGGAACAAAAACAATATATATATGTATGTATTTATGTATGTATGTATTTATATATGTATATATGTATATATATATATATATATATATATATATATGTATGTATGTATGTATGTATGTATGTATGTATGTATGTATGTATGTATACGGCCTTTATACGGCAGATTCGTGAGTTGATGACGTGCTAGCTGGCCAGCTGATCTTAACGAATCAGTTGATCCGTTGAAGGAATTGCATAGCGTCTCAACAATACCCAATGAATGCTATTAATTCTGCAAGACTGATTAAAGTCAGCTATTAATAATGAAAAGGCGCGTTTCAACGACTTTGAAATCTAAGTTGAATGCTTGGTGTTTCTGTTGTGCTGTGCTGTGGTGGGCTGTGTTCTCCTCTCTTCTCATCTGTTACAGCATCTCCTTCTACGTGTGTGTGTGTGTGTGTGTGTGTGTGTGTGTGTGTGTGTGTGTGTGAGTGAATGTGTGAGTGAGTGAGTGAATGTGTGTGTATGTATGTGTATATACGTGCTTATGCGTATATATATATGCGTGTATATGTATGTATGATAGTGTGTCTGTGCGTGTGCGTGTGTATGCATATGTGTATGTGTGTGTGTGTGTGCGTGCGTGTGTGTGTGTGTGTGTGTGTGTGAAACGAAAACAAGGCACTCATACGTCCCCCCTCCCCCACCGCTTCCACCCCGCCCCGCACCGCACTGCCAACACCTTCATTGCGAGGTGAGAGGCAAAATCAAAATTACCAAATGAGACCGAATTTTCTATCGCATGGAGCCCTGTTTTAAAATTCTAAAGAGGTGTTGCTATAGCAACCATATTCATCCGTTAGTTTTTCACACACACACACGCACACACACCAAACACACGCATGTACATCCACTGCACACACACACATACACACACGCGCGCACCCACACACACACACACACATACACTCACATACAGATGTTCAAGCACACTATGATACTAAGCCCTAGCGGTGTACAAATACGAATAGAAACTTGCGTGAAATCACACGCACTCTTAAACGCACATGCGCAATGGTATCCTGGGGGCTCGTATCATACACGAAACGCATTCACACACTAGCGTATAAAAACGTTCATACAAAAATACTGACATATAAACGTACATAACGATTCATATAGACTTCAGAAATGTGAAACGTGGTCGAATTTTATCTATGTATGTATGTATGTATGTATGTATGTATGTATGTATGTATGTATATGTATTTGCACACATATATATGCATATATATAAATATACACCCACACACATATATATACCTATATATACATATATACACATATGCATACGTATATATATATATATATATATATATATATATATATATATATATATATATATATATATATATATATATATATATATACATACATATATATCAGTGCACGCACATACAGAAACAGACACATGCATATATAGTAACATACATTCCCTATATATACGAAGATAAAGATGTAAATAATGTATATAAATACGCAATCGTAAACGAGCGTCCCTAAATATGCGTTTGCATATATAATAACCTTCCTCTTTTATACACACATCGATATATGGATTATTCTTCATCACCTATATTATACTTTCAAACATATTTCTATCAATAACTATTCAAGCTCATTGGATGGTGTGAGCATAATAACTTTGAATTCATTTATGTTTTAAAAGGGTTTGAAAGTTTGGCACTGGGCCAGCCATTTTAGTTGGAGGGATAAATCGATTCATCGATCCCTAACGTTCAACTGGTATTTCTTTCATCGATTCCGAAAGGATAAAAAGGAATGTTGACCTTGATGGCATTTGAAGTCAGATCATAAAGTCGGAACAAATGCTGCTAAGCATTTTCTCCGGCATGCTGAGCATACTAGCAGTCTGCTTCCTTAATGCAATCAATAAACCTTCCTTT
>NC_142943.1:34129401-34146901 GCF_046866305.1 Octopus bimaculoides | reverse complement strand
CGCACGCACGCACGCACGCACGCGCTCACGCACACATGTACACACACAAACATATCTTTAATGTGCATACATGTATATTTGCATACATACGTGCGTACATCCTTCCAAATTGTACGAAAGATACGAGAGGCTAACCAAATACTCATGGCTACACTGGTGTACACCAAATATACGCCGCGGAGATAGAAGCAAGAAATAAGTATTTGAATACCACTTAGTTGGCATCCGAGGGTCATCTCAGGGGATAGCTTCCCTTTTCATATTACGTATTCTTTTTTTTTTTCCTTATTTTGTTGGTTAGTGCTGTCTTTCATCATCATCATCATCATCATCATCATCATCATCATCATCATCATCATCATCATCATCATCATCATCATTATTATTATTATTATTATTATTATTATTATTATTATTATTATTATGAAAAGGCGGTGAGCTGGCAGAAACGTTAGCAAGGGCGAAATTCTTAGCGGTATTTCGTCTGTCTTTAACGTTCTGAGTTCAAATTCCACCGAGGTCGACTTTGCCTTCTACCCTTTAGGGTCGATTAAATAAGTACCAGTTACGCACTGGGGTCGATGTAATCGACTTAATCCCTTTTTCTGTCCTTGTTTGTCCCCTTTATGTTTAGCACCCTGTAGGCAATAAAGAAATTAAAAAAAAAACTATTATTATTATTATTACGACAGTGAGCTGGCAGAGTTGTTAGCGCGCTGGACGAAATGCTTAGTGGTATTTCATCTGTATATACGTTCTCGGTTCAAATTCTGCCGAGGGTGATTTTGCCTTCCTTCATTTTAGTGTCGATGATATAAGCACCAGTTGAACACTGGGGTCGATGTAATGAATTTATCACCTTCGCTAAAATTGCTGCCTTTGTGGCAAATTTTGAAACTGTTATCAACATTATTGTTGGTTTTGTTATTGTTGTTGCTGCTGTTGCTGTTGTTGTTGTGGTTGTTATCGTCATATTCGAAATAACATTTTAATGATAATGGTTTTATTATATGGAAAAAGGTCGATACAAGGAGTGCGGAAAAAAAAAAGAACATACATTAATAAAATTAAACATTTATCACATTAACGAAACAAGAGTTTAATCAATATACAAATATTATAACACAATTCTTTTTTTAAAGTAAAAAGCACACTAAATATTCAATACATTAATTTAAGAACAGATTAAACTTAAAACATAATGTTAAAGAAGCCGAGGAGAAAATTATGTATACTGATGGGAGTGAAAAGCTCTTTATTTGATTGATTCTTTCTTACACAAAAGAGAACAAAATGTTTGGTTAAATATCGTATATATGTACGAAATATATGGGGTGACAGGGAGGATTTGTGCCTTTATCGCGGAAAAAACTATACACGTTTAGGGTTGGTTTGTCCGCTCTGTTTTCGCCTGGCACCTGTCTCTCCCTTGTTGCTCCAAGTAGGTGTTCGCATGCAATGGTTTCCAACTGCCAATAAACCGCTTTCATGGATGTGGGTAGTCGAAGGGCATATAACATTTAGCGAGTTAGGGCTTGTCTGACTAAGCTTGAGACGACTAGATCCGGAGGACTATGTAGAAGAAACCTTCGTGATTCAACAGAAAGGTAGACGACTGTAGCAACGCATTATAAATATCAAGATGAGGAAGGCATTGTAGAGATCAAGATGAGGCAAGCAAGGCATTTGATCAACCACTATATCCGTCTCAATCCCAAGGCATACGTAATGCTGATTATATATTTGCATATCACCGCAAAAATCAGTGTAACTGGAACACCGTCATGAATTTCCAATATGGAATGGTGATGAACTATAACCTCGGAAATAGCCTCTTTACTAATCTAAGTCTTTGATTTATGATTACGTAAGCGACTTTTAAGACACGAGATTTGTTGGAAATTTGCATTACGGAGAGTGTAATTATGTCTCATTCAGGCGGCAGTGTTGCTTGTCTTGTCAGATACATGAATACTTAAATAACTTTTTGTTTCACCAGGGCGGCACGTACGTGTCTTATTACAAATGAGACTGATGGAATGATTGCGTCTGGCTGGGTCTGATGGAATTTTCTCAGAGCATCTTTGGCCAAATACAGAAGGATGTGTTTTATATATCTTACTTAACGTGGATATGTTGTAGAAAGCTGCAAACTGCGCTTTTCGTTCCAAGAAAAGATCTTGTACAGCCGTATAGTGTTAAAAAGCAGAGAATGACATCATTAACAAAGGAAAACTAAACTGCAGTAGAGGTGGAATGGCTAAATATAGATTTCTGCTTCTTTTAGTGTCATCAGTTGCAAATATCTGCAAGCAAGCGTGTGTTTAGATGAATGTACTCTCTACTGATAGAGAAAAACTATGATTAACATATCACTGGAGTCGCAAATATATACTGGATATAAATTCTTTATTAGCGACAGAGACAGTATGAAGATCAAATAAACATTATGCATATTTTACTTCACTTTTATAAATGAGATGCTGCCTCGAGGCGATTATTGTTGTTTTATGATTTTCTACAATATATCTACGTTAAGTAAGATATTCAAAATGCTATTTTGTACTAATAATGCTTCTGTCGCAACTAACATGCATATATATACACATGCATACGTACATACATACAAACATACATACATGTGTGTGTATATGTGTGTATGTGTGAATAAACTCAAAACGCATAACGAACAGTAGCATACACTGATACCAAATTAGTGCTACGGTAGGTCGTCAGAAGAGCTGGGTGACTGACCGTGTTGTGATGCGATGCGTAAGGAATGCAAAAAAAAATCAAAAAAAAAAAAATATACAAACAAACGAATAAACAGTTTAAAAATGTAGAAATAAAAATTCGTGATAGCCAACTGATTCAAACGGATTCTTTTTTTCTTTGAAACATGATTAAAAACCAATTTCTATGAAGGGATATTTTTATTTTTACTTTTTCTCCGTGTGTTGATGTATTTGTTACTGATGGTGTGCTTGTTGGTTTTCCTGGTGATGATAGAAAGTATTATGATTATTTATTATTGTTTATGTTTTTTGCTATTTCTGTTGTTTATGTGAGTGTTTCTTTTTAAAATTCAAATGTATATATATATATATATATATATATATATATATATATATATATATATATATATATATATATATATATATATATATATATATATATATATATATGTCGTTGTTGATGCTGTTGCTAAAACCGAATCTGAAGATTAATCTTTTTTTCTCCTGACACTTTACAAAGATAAACGACACACACAGTCCTCGCCCTCAATGTGAATAAAACATAAAGTGAAAAGGTCGCCTAATATTTGAAATATATTGAAGATGATAGTAATAACGATGATGATGATGGTGATCATGATCATGCTGATGATGATGATGATGATGATGAGGATGATAATAATGATGATTATGATAATAATAATAATAATAATAATAATAATAATAATAATAATAATAATAAATAATAATAATAATAATAATAATAATAATAATAATAATAATAATAATAATAATAATAATAATAAGACATGGAAATAGAGGTAACTCGAATGTGGAATCTAAAAACAGAAACAATTCCTATCATAGTAGGTGCCTTAGGTATAATAAAAAAAATATTCAGACAAATACATAACAAAAACACCAGGACTTACAAATATATATAACATACAGAAAATTGCACTACTGGGTACTGCACACATCCTACGCAAAACACTTTCAATACAGTAACCATAAGAGCACCACAGCAAACCACAGCGCATACCCAAGGCGCACAGAGCTGCGCTCGGTAGTGAAGTGAAAGCACGTTATAAAAATAAAACTACTGAATAATAATAATAATAATAATAATAATAATAATAATAATAATAATAATAATAATAATAATAATAATAATAATAATAATAATAATAATAGTGCCCAGTAGTGCAATTTTTTTTTCACTTACAAATATATACAACATACAGAAAATTGCACTACTGGGCACTGCACGCATCCTACGCAAAACACTTTCAATGCAGTAACCATAAGAGCATCACAGCAAACCACAGTACATACCCAAGGCACACAGAGCTGCGCTCGGTAGTGAAGTGAAAGCACGTTATAAAAATAAAACTACTGAACAATAATAATAATAATAATAATAATGATAATAATAATCGGGAATGATCCCCATAAGTGAAATGATACAGAAAACAAAGTAGGAGTTTGATTTTGGAAGAGTTAATAGAAAATTGAACTACTCGGTGTTCATGGACGAACTGAAGCTTTTCAGAAAAATTGAGGCAGAAGTGGACAGCCGAGTCCACTCTGTCCGGATTTTCACCAATGATATTAAGATGAAGTTTGGACTCTCAAAATGTGCTACGGTGGTGATGAGACGAGGAAAGCTTGCCAGGACAGAAGGCATATAGTTAGCAAGTCGGGAAACTGATGAAGGCAATTACATTCAATCCATCTATAAATACCTCGAAATACTTGAGGTAGCCAGAATCAAACACCACGCCGTGAACGAAAGGGCGAAAAGAGAGTAGCTGCGGCGAGTGAGAAAAATATTGGCGACGACGATTATCATGCTGCTGCCACTACTGCAGCTAGTGTCAATGATGATGACAATGATGATGAGAAAAGTAATAATAATAATAATGATGATGATGATGATGATGATAATAATAATAATAATAATAATAATAATAATAATAATAATAATAATAATATTAATGATAATAATAATAATAATAATAATAATAATAATAATAATAATAATAATAATAATAATAATGAATATATAAATTAATATCATATCAGTAAAAGCTACGTTCCTGAAATCCGGATCTAGCAATGACTGTATTTGATATTCTGTTGTGGTTGGTTGGGTGATGGCTGACTTGCAAACACGTGTAGCGAGAAGCACGACTTTTACTGCTAATCACTGAATTGATTCAAGCGCATTCGATGCTGTGTTATGACCCTGTAAGGTCCGTGGGCTTTCAGAATGTGTACGCATGCACTTGTGCGCCCACCTTCTCCATGCTTCACTTCACATCTCTGTGTGTCCGTCTGTGTGTTTATAAATATATATGTATTTTTTCTTTTTCTTTTTTTTTTTAAGTGTACGACACTATCATAATCTCTCTCTTTATCACACTATCTTTCCCTGTCTCTATCGTCCAATGCTTCGATACCGTTGTTTCTAAACGACTGCATTTCTGTGTGAATTTCTGCCCTTTCTTATGACTGTTGTTGTTGTTGTTGTTGTTGTTGTTATTGTTGTTGCTGTCGTTGTTGTTGTTGTTGTTGTTACGCATATCGTTAGCTTGTCGTTAATTAAGGGCTGTTGATAGTAAATTCAGTTGAGCACAGAATAACACATACCTTGCCGCATAAAAAATACGCCCATTTAAAATCGCAAGTTCAAATTTCGTCTCGTTTCTCTTTCCCTTTAAATATTTTTTTTCTAGATGATAATCATCATCGTCGTCGATATCGTCCATATTTGTTGTTATCATCATCATCATCATCATCATCATCATCATCATCATCATTATCATTGTTATTATTATTATTATTATTATTATTATTATTATTATTGTTCAGGAGTTTTATTTTTATAACGTGCTTTCACTTCACTATAGAGCGCAGCTCTGTGCGCCTTGGGTATGTGCTGTGGATTGCGGTGGTGCTCTTATGTTTACTGTATTGAAAGTGTTTTGCGTAGAATGTGTGCAGTACTCAGTAGTGCAATTTTCTGTATGTTATATATATTTGTAAGTCCTGCTATTTTTGTTATGTATTTGTCTGAATATTTTTTTATTATACCTAAGGCACCTACTATGATAGGAATTGTTTCTGTTTTTAGATTCCACATTCGAGTTATCTCTATTTCCAGGTCTTTGTATTTTGAAAGTTTTTCCATTTCTTTTAGAGAAACGTTGTCATCTGCTGGTATTGATACATCAATTAGAAAGCATTTTTTTTCTTCATGATCTTTGACAACTATATCTGGTCTATTTGCCTTATTATTATTATTATTATTATTATTATTATTATTATTATTATTATTATTATTATTATTATTATTATTATTATTATTATTATTATTATTATTATTATTACTATTATTATTATGGTTATTATTTGACATAATTCCCTTTCCAAAATTTCAGGACTATAATAGAAAAAATTATCATTACCACTATTATTATTATTATTATTATTGTTATTGTTGTTGCTGTTGTTGCTGTTGTTGCTGCGGCTGCTGTTGTTGTTATGATCCTCCCTCTCATCATCATCATCATTGTCATCATCATTAACGCGGTGGACTAGTAGAATCTTCAACCCTTCGGACGGACGGAATGCTTAACTTCCAGATTTATGTTCCGAGTTCAAATGTCACTGAAGTCGACTTAGCCTATTATACTTTCAGTTTCGATAAAAATAAAGTACCAGTCGAGATAACTCACTAGCCCTACCCACCAAATATTTTGGGTTTGGATTATTCACCTTTGGAAACATGTGTGTTTTGTTCATGATCCTTAAACAACCATTATTCAGTGACTTTTTGAGTTGGATGGGCTACTAGACCTGAAGGAAATGCTAATTGGGCTCCAGCTGCAAAACCATAGGTTGTTTGTCTTGATATAAGATCGCGATGTCACGCACATATAGTTGTGATGTACGTGCCGGCTGAATTTGAACAGAATTTTATTTTTTAAATGATAATAATAATAATAATAATAATAATAATAATAATAATAATAATAATAATAATAATAATAATGGTTATTACTTTTGTTATTGTTGTTAGTAGTTGCAATGGTGCCTGTTATGTCATAAATTCATAATGAGGTTTCTCTCTCATACCAAAGACTAATTAAAACGTGGAAAGCCTGAAAAAAAGAAGTGAAGATAATCAAATATTGTGTGTGAGCGTCTTGGAGATATATTTATAGATTCCAATGATACTATTTCTTCTTTTTACTTTTAGACTATGCCTATCCTTATCCTAACAGTTAAGGCCTAGTAGTAAGTGTATTGCGCTCACAATTGCAAGCTCTTGGTTTCGATTCCTGGACAGAGTAGTGCGTTGTGTTCTTGTGGAAAGCACTTCGTTTTATGTTGTTTTGCCATCACATCGACATTTGACGTGTGGCACACTTGTGCACCGGTGCAGGCAATGTCGATATGATGGAGAGGGTGAGATAATGCGCAGCATATACGTTTGATCACTATAAACAAATCATCTGCGCAAATGTTGCCAAAGCCTCATCTGTCGTTTATGACAGGAGAGTCCAACACACTCTAACAGTGAATATCGCCAATATTTTTGCAGAAATTATTGTGTATCGCTCCAGTGACAGCGTGTTACACAAGCCGTTATGGACGTAGCCCTGAACTGCCATGTTGTCTGTTTAGCTCAATAGCTAACTCAGCCTAATTCCTTCTGATCAGAATTATTGCTGTATCGATTAGTATTAATTCACTTTTGTCATTTTTACCATGTGAAATTATGTCAAGCTTATTATGGCTATCAGTCGCAGTTGTTCTCTCCGTATGCCAAAGCTCTATAGAATTTTCGCATTGTCATTTTGTAAGATAAATGGACTTTCAAATGAGTGCCACAGAGCTGCTTTCTCTTACGTGTTAAAATTGGGTGACCAAGCCTCTATAGAGCAGTTTTCACTACGTAATTGCTTATCCAAGTATATTTTGTCAGAGTTGCATAGTAATACAATGTGTTGTGTTAACTCAGGAAATCCAGAATATAGGTGACATATTCTATTCATATTTTATTAATAATAGGTATTCTTTTCCTTATATTTAGTTGTCCGATAAATTCGTTCGGTTCCTTCCAATGTTATTCGAATCAACATGAAAAGTTATTTTTCGAAATGTTTTATGATCTTTTAATCTTTCAATTCTATTCTTCTTCTACATATTTATTTATTGTTTTTGAGATTTGAATAATTTTAATTCATTTTAGATATACGAAGATATAGTTGCATTGTTGAAAAAAATTAGCATCTTCGATACTCGTTTCCCTTCGCTTTCAGTTAAGGTCGCAAAGCTGGCAAAATCACTAGCGACATTTTTGCGGAAAGAAATGGTTTTTCACGCTTCGATGAGAAGAAATTCGACTTCATTTATTTCTGCGTTTCAGACGACCAGCTTAATTTAATGAGAATCGATTGAACTAGCTCATCCACGAGAATCTGTGCCAATGGAATGTTTTCATGAAACCGTCACCCGTCATCTTCATTCGATGGGCAATCCACCTGAAACATTCGACCTTATTCAACACGACTAGGCTCGCCACCACGTCACTAATTTCCCCAAATATAATTACCAAGAGCTTGTTTGGGATGTTCTATTACAAACCACAATATGCTCCTGACATAGCACCTTAAGGTAATTAGCGCTTTCGATCACTCTCCAGCATTCAGCAAGGTGTTTCGTCGAAGAACGACATGGGGTTGGAAATTTGGTTCGATGAAACTTTCGAGTGAAGACCTAATTATTTCTGCCACCAAACTAGTGGAGTGTTGGAAAGAAGTTGAGACCAATGATGGAAAATATATCGTTGACTGATCTTTTAAAGATATTGGTGAAAAATGAGTGTTAAAAGAAATGGCAAAAAAAAACCGAACTAATTTTTCTGATAACCCAGTATATCTAATGGAAATTGCCTGCTTCTGAAAGGTGAATAACGTTATTTCCCCTGCCTCAATCAGGAGGGATTATTGAACCAGGATATATAGCTATTTTGTGATTGCGATTATTTATTTGCAGGCCGTTTAGTTCAAAGGGGTTCTGTTTGAGCTAGGCCTTGATGTCAAAGAAGTAGTAGTAGTAGTTGTTGTTGCTTAACAGCATGCGCATTGTGATTGGATTGACACATGATCAAAGACGTTTCAACTGCAACCGTCTATTCTGTTCGTATATCGAGGACTATATTATCTAATGTGTATGTTCTCGTTTTAAAGTGGCAAGGCATTTATGAGATAAGTGAGTGTCATTTCTAGCAAGTCGAGTGACAGTACAGAGGCCCCTTTGTAAATACGTAGTCTGAATCCCTTACTGGCACAAATTAGAAGCTCTCCTGTACAAGAAAGGCTGTATCACCTACTCATTCACGTGTTTGTACGTATATATATGTATATACACATCGGGTCATCCCATAAATAAAGCGGTTTTTTAAACTTTTATTTTTCAAAATTAAGACAAACAAAGTTCCGTTTTAATCTAAAATATATTCTCCTTCATTTTCTACAATGCTCTTCCATCTATTTGGTAGACTTCCAAGGCCTCCCTTCCAAAATTCACTTCTCCGTGACGAAAAATACTCCTCTCGTACTGTTCTGGCTTCGTCTACAGAAATCATATTTTTTCCGTCTAAATGGTTTTGAAAACTGCTGAATGAATGATAATCAGATGAAGCACTGTCCGGTGAATATGGTGTGTGAGGCATCGTTTCCCATTCAAACTGCTCTGGCCTTTCCAATGTCATCCTATAGTATTTCTCTGCTTTTTCTTTCTGTCCTTCGAAACCATAAAATGAATTTTGTTACATTCTTAAAACTTCTTTTCAAAGCCAATGCTTTCTTGCTTCCTAATATTTAAACTATTGTCTTAGCAAGATCTGGAACTTATCATACTTGTGTTTCAGCTACGGTGGTTCGTTATCGTAAAAGTATCATGTACATTGATATACAAAGGAATGATGGTCTCGGTAGTCATACGAAAGGGAAATCAGAATTAGAACATATTCACAGCTTTAAACATAAAAAAATTACCGGTGGAGCGTTACAAAAGAAACAGAAACCTAATTTTAAAACTTTGTTCAGATGATTATCCTGTAAGGCAAAACTCATTCGCTGTTGCAGAGATCAACTGTAAATGGTTATCAAAGTTGTTTTCTGTGTACATGAGTGCATCAAAGATTGATGGAGAGGAAAGCAGGAATCTAGGGAACATTAATGAGAAACTTGCAGCTCTTGATATTTATTGTTATATGTGCACTTTGGTCATGCAAAATCCGCTTTGTGTGAAAGTGTAGAAATGCTGAATTCTCCGAGAATATATGAACAAAAAAGTGGGCGGGGGAATACCGAATGTACACATACACATAAAAATACGCACATCCGTATAGACAAGCAAGCATAAGCGCCCCCACAGATGTGAGCGTACGCAAACACCAACATATATATAAGTTACTGCCATCAGTGGTTGACTTTGTAGCACAGTGTATGTGTGTGTATGGATGGATCGATGTGCATGTGTTTGTGTATGTGTGTATGTATTATATATGTATGTATGCATAGAGGGATGGATAGATGAATGTGCATGTGTATATGTCTCTGTTTATGTATACGTATGTGTTTACGCATATGTATGCATGAATGTTAGTGCGCATGACTGGGTAAATGTAAATATTTCATATATGTATATATGTATGTAAATGTACCTATATGTACATATACACATATGTGTATGCACTAATATATGTGTAAATGTACATATATATATATATATATTTATACATACACATATATATGTTTCAATGTTTGTGTCTCTATACCTTTTCTATGACTATGATTCATTTAGATTTTTTCCCTTTGCGTACTTCAAACGGGTCACTAGTAAAGTATCAAGGCTCTTTTACTTAGGGACAAATTTCTGGTATTTTTAGGTATTTGAATTAATTTATGTATTTGTTTATATGCATCTACATGCATATACTCGCACAACACATTCACGCACGTACGCACACACAAACAGTAACGAAGTATACACGCATTTATGTAATACAGAGAAATTCTCACACACAACACTCGTGCAAGTATGTGCACGTACTTGCCTACAAATAAATGCACAAATTAATTCACATGCCTAAATATACCAAAACGTTGTCCATGAGTAAAATAGCTTTGTTACTTTGTTAGTGACCGGCATGAGGAGCGCAAAAGGAAAAAAATCTAAATGGATCACAGTCGTAAAAAAACATATAAATACAAACATTCAGACGTATTTGTGTCTATGTATAAATATACATATGTACGTTTACACATACATTAATGCATACACACACACACACACACACACACACACACACACACACACATATATATATATATATATATATATGTATATATGCACATGTACATACATTTATATGTATTTACATGTATATGTACATACATATATATAAATATATACATTAACTCCGTCATGCGCACTAACATTCACACATACATATACACGTGCGCATGCACACGCACATACGCACATTCATCCATCCATGCATACATACATGCATACATACATAATACATGCACATACGCACGCACATTGTTACAATGTCAACAACCGATGACCGTAACTTATATTGTATGTTTGTGTTTGCGCACACTCACCTCTGTGGGGGCGCTTATGCTTGCTTGTTTATACAGATGTGCATGTTTTTATGTGTATGTGTACATTCGGTATTTTTTCCCACACTTTTTACATACATTTTACCTCTATACCTGTAGTTTATATCTATTTCTGATCCACTTACAATAGATTTCTTTTTCATTCTTCCATATTCTAAAATTTGAATTTGAATTTTTATCATTTTTTATTTATTTATTTATCGTTGTTGAGCTCTTTCTGTCCTTCTTCGTTTTTGAACTTTTAGAAAGATTTTATTAATCTTTCTCTGTATGGTTTGTTTGTTGCATTGCATTACAATTTCGCTTACATTTTTTGAATTTAACTCACTATGATATATGTATTTGTGTGTGCGTGTGTATGAGTGAATTTATATATATTTATACGCCTATATATGCATATACATATATATATTTACATATATATGTGTGTGTGTATATATACGTAAATATATATATATATATATATATATATATATATATATATATTGTCATTCACGTGTATATTATTTTATATTTCACAATTTTTTTCTGATTTTGTGGCTTTTTTTGTTTTGTTTTATTATGTATGTGCTTCTTCTTGTTTCTCCTGTCAGACATATTTGCTACATTAAGTTCTCTGATGCATTGCATTATACGATACGCTTCCAAAATCTTGATTAAAAGTCCCTTAATAACTGCAATATAATTTTTTACTGTCATTTCTTTATTTTATTTATAGTGTTATTTATTTATATTTTAATTCAGAATAATCGTACAACAGATTTTTAATAATTCACTTAAGAAGAACAAAAAAAAACATAAATAAATAAAATAAAATAAAATAAAAATAAAATAAAATAAAAATAAAATGAAATAAAACAAACAAGAAAAGAAAAAGTAAATAGAATTGAAAGTAAATAATAATAATAATAATAATAATAATAATAATAATAATAATAATAATAATAATAATAATAATAATAATAATAATAATGTTGATGATGAGAATAATAATAAGAATAATAATAATAATGATAATAATAATAATAATAATAATAATAATGATAATAATAATAATAATAATAATAATAATAATAATAATAATGATAATGTTGATGGTGACAATAATAATAATAATAATAATAATAATAATAATCATAAAATAATCAATTGAAAATATTAAAGGAAAAAAAAACAAAACATCCTTTTTGAATACAGTGACGATAGACGAACATAAGGCAAGAAAAATCAAAGCAATGAATAAACTATATTTTGATATACACGTGTGATTGTTAAAGTGTGTATTCATACATACGCACATATACACATGGGTACATATATGTATACATGCATACACACTATATCTCTCTCTATATATATGATTGTAAATATATTTTCAATATATATATATATGTCTTTATGTATATTACATATATATACGTATACATACATATTCAGATAATAATAATAATAATAATAATAATAATAATAATAATAATAATAATAATAATAATAATAATAAAAATGAATACGATGATGATGATAAAAACAATAATAATAATAATGATAATAATAATAATAATTATAATAATAATAAGAAGAAGAATAGTAGTAGCAGTAGTAGTAGCAGCAGTAGCAGCAGCAGCAGCAGCAGTAGTAGTAGTAGTAGTAGTAGTAGTACTTGTAGTAGTAGTAGTAGTAGTAACAACAATAATAATTATAATGTTTATGATAATAATAATAATAATAATAATAGTACTAACAATAACAATAATGATCATAAAGATGATAATGAATAATAATAATAATGATAATAATAATGATAATAATAATGATAATAATGATAATGATAATAATAATAATAATAATAATAATAATAATAATAATAATAATAATAATAATAATAATAATGATGATGATGATGATGATAACAATAATAATAATAATAAGTGTATACCCATGTGAGATAAGTCCATTAAACTATCCAACTGTTTGTCTCATATCATATTTTGATTTTAGCAATTTGTCGTTGATCGCAAATTTCTTTCTTTTAAGTTTCGGGCTGTGAGTTGTGATATTCATGACGTCAAGTATAAGTCTGTTTGTTGCTGTTTGTTTGTATGGGCGTGTATGCGTGCTTCTGTAGTGTGCTTGTGCGCAAGTGTTTATGTATGTACGTATATGTGTGAATATGTGTGTGTGTGTGTGTGTGTGCGCGCGTGTGTGTGTGTGTGGGGGGGTATGTATAGCTAGTTAGATAGATATATATATATATTTAACTCTGTCTATAAATATATACATGTATATACAAATATTCATACATATACACACGCACGCACGCAGGCACACACACACACACATACACTTGTATATGCAGGGTGATTAAAAAGTATCTCCCTCTTTTAAAATACATATAATTTATTTATTAACTATAATGTTTAGAAAAATGTGAAGAAATGGTATAGCATGAAGTTTTATTTAAAATTCGATATAGGCACCAGCATTCACCCCCAGCTTCTCAAGTCGCCCGGGGACCGTATCAACTGATTTCATTAGGAACTCTTGTGGGATGGAAGACATAACTTCTCGTATTCGCCCTTCAAGTTTTTCCAAAATCGTTGATTTGGTAGAGTGGAATTGTTTCTTTTTCCAATGTCAGAAGAAAAACGTCGCAGAGTGTTAAATCAGGGGTTCTGGCCAGCCAGTCATGCGGACCTCGACGACACATCTATCTCTCAGAGAAGTGAACATTCAGCCATTCACAAACAGCTATAGCAAAATGTGGAGGACCGCCATCTTGCATAAAAATCAAATCTTCAATATTCTCCCAAGTACTGATAACGGGTTAGATTTCATCTCGCAGCATGGTGAGGTTGATGGTATTGCAAAGGATGAAAAGATCCACAACCCTGTCCGAAGTTATTCAACAGCATACCATTACCTTCTGCTGATCCTGCATTTTTTCAGTGGTAATACGAGGATCTTTTCCTGCCCAGTAGTGGCAAGTGAGACGGTTCACAAACCCACCGATGTGGAATAACGCTTCATCACTCCAGAGGATATTTTTTAAGAGATCAGACCATTCCTGTAGGGCTTCCAAATTTGAAACAGAATAATCGATCTCAAAAAACTAAAAAAAAAAAAAACTTCATAGAATCAATTCCCATACATTAAAGAATATACACAGCAAATTTGAGAAAAAATTATAGTTATTAAATAAATCATAATTATTGTAAAATAGGAAGTTACTTTTCAATCACTCTGTATATATATATATATAAAGAAAAAGGAAGATCGATCGATCGATAGATAGATAGAAAGATATGTATGTAGTAAGTAGGTGGATAGGTTTAGATAGGTAGGTAGGTGCATGCATAGAGTGGCAAATTTTCAGGCAACAAGATTTTTTGATGAACCGTAGAGAAAAGCTTCATAATGTACATTTTCATATTTCAGTTTTTTTCTTTTTTCTTTTTTCCATATATTCACCTGAAAACTTGAATACAATAGGATGGAAGGCATTTGTTTAAAACAAAGATGGACATGACTCTGCGTGCCAGTACCTTTAATAACACCGTCTCTTTCGCTTTTAAACGAAAGCCTGATACGGGCTACAACGAAGAAAAATGTATAATGATTTGCTACAACACGAACATATCAATTTTATCTATTTCTCCCTAGAGTGGAAAAAGGAACAGTTTTAATTGTTTCTCGACAATTTCTGAGCTCTTGTCAGATACGTCTACATCATTAGACAAATGCCAGAGGAACGAGTAACCAATCTGTTTATATACACACCAAATCTGATAACTTCAGATAAATACAGTTATTAATTTGCAAACTTTTAGTTTTTAACTTACTTATTTTCATACGTTCATGTATTCTTTTATTCTTTAATATGTTTCACCCTTAAGGCTGCGGCCATGCTGGGACACCGTCAGTGATTTTAAAAAATGACTGATGACCCTGATGGATGAGACGAACTCAATCTTCGGCTCAGGAACTTCTTGGCTAATCATATATACTTGCGTCTCTCTTCTACAAGTTATCTTACTGGTTTATCGCCGGTCTTTTCTGATCCCTGTTAAATTGAACTTAGCAATAGAAGCAAAGGACCTACTTACCAGGGGTTTATATTCAGGTTTTGCTTGGTGTACGCTGCACACCCATCGAAAATAGCAAATTCATTATAAGTATTTGTCTTACTCATTAATTTAATCACAAACCTTAATGGAAAACTTTTGTTATACGCCTACTTGAAATATTGTGGCGTTAGGTATGGCAGCGCACCCAAAACAACACCAACAATATGCCACTGATAATTATCGATAATACAATATTGCGAATGTTTGAGGTAAACCAGGGAGGCAGTCACTATGCGGTCGCTGGATGTGTTAGAAATAGCAGCTAAATCTTCCTCAGATAATATTATACTATATTACGGAACAAAGGCCACTCAAAGCCATTAAGTCCTAGATGTTATATATATATATATATATATATATATATATATATATATATATACAGACGACGACATTGTTATCGCTAGTTGGAATGTCTTTGTTCATAGGTATTCTAGACCAGGGCTGACTTAGATCTAAACAACAACAAAGAAAAAACAGCAACATCAATAACATCATTATTATCCTCATCGTCGTCGTCATCATCATCATCATCATCAACAACAACAACAACAACGGCAGCAGCAACAACAAAATCGATGAATTACGTTGTGTCTTCTCAGACCTAAATAGACTGGACATTTTGAAATCTAAGTTACTTGGTCGCCAACGGAACGACAATAACAATGATATAATGTGAACAATGGATCTCTCTTTTGCTTTCTATCATTCTCTGTCATTCAAGGTCTCATACCCCCCCCCCCCCGCTTTTTCTCTTTCTCTCGCTCCTCTCTCTCTCTCTCAATAAAACGTTCGGTCACTGTCAGAAGCATAGATAAATGAGATTCTAGTTAAATAATGTCCGAGTTTTAGTGCTGTTGATGTCGAAAGGTGGACTCCTACTTTGTCATTTTTAATTAATTTGTGCGTGGTGAGGTTTGGCAGACAATCGTCGAACGGTGAACGAAAGGAGTTACAATATATAATTTCATCTCACTATATCTGTTATCAATCAAAATTTACCTGAAATATACCATCATGTTATATATTGCGAGAGCTTGAGCCAAAGAAAGTGCTTCTACGTGGCTGCTAGAAATAGCAACCAGATCTCTCTCAAATTACATTCTACAATCTTAAATTCCTCCCCTTTGCCGAAGTAAAATATATTTAGAATTTCATTCTACATATGAAAGATTCAATACGATCACTCAGATGAGATACTGTAATATGTAACGTGAAAGCACATGGCTTTGTTATTGGGGTATTTAACTCATGGGTTCGATTTACGGATCGGACGGATCGTGGTGTCCTTGAACGAGTACTTTTCCTACTGAGATTTCTTCAACTCTGCTGAAATCCAGCAACATCTTGTTAGTACCTTATTCGTTATATTCAGCAGTCAGACTTCTTGACGTTCCGCAGGGTAACAGAATATAGGAGCTAAGCATTGAATGAATTTTTATCCGCTAGCAAGTACATTGACACTTAAAACAGTTCGCGAAGGCTTGGTATAGGCTATCAACAAACATATTCGCTTGTGTATGACAGCTGAACTAATGCATGGTGAATTGAAAATATTTTCAGGCAAATGATATTCCCAATGCAATTGAAAATCAAAATTTCTACTTATGATATATTAAAATATTTAAGTAAGAGAAATAATGTTTCTTCATTACGTGATTACACCATAGTTTTTGTTAAACATAATTTGTATAAACTGCATCATCCATTTTTTTTTTGTCGGTTTTTGTAAAATTTCTTTGTCTTTATTTTCGGCTGTCAGACAGTCGTTTGAGAGTGGTTTCTCTGTTATTTCAAGCCTTTCAGCTTGATTGTACAGAGGTTTCTCTCGTTGATTCGAAGGTAATTAAAGCAGACATGATAGGTAAACTGGTAGTTAAGAATATCCTCGTTGTTGGTGTTGCTTCTGCCGCTGCTGCTGCTGCTCCTGTTATTG
>NC_142943.1:34121901-34126901 GCF_046866305.1 Octopus bimaculoides | reverse complement strand
GTGTATTAATGATGACAATTGTGCTGTTCATGGTAGTCGTAGAAATGATGATGGTCTGAGCGATAGTAATGACCATGATGTTGGTCTTACAAGAAGTGGTGGAGATGATGGCCTTGGTCTTGGTAGTGGTGGTGGTGGTGGTGGTGGTGGTGGTGGTGGTGATTTTAGTGATGATGATGGTCGTGGTCGTGATAGCGGCAGTGGAGGTGGAGGGGATTGTGGTCGTGGTAGTAGTGTTAGTAGAAGTGGTGAAGGTGGTATCGTGGTGGTCGTGGTAATGAAGTGGATGGTAATGATGGTGGTGTTAGTTGAGATTGTTGCGTTGATGATGGTTTGGGTGCGGCAGTATTTGGTGGTGCTCCCGATCTTAGTGATGGTAAGGATAGCAATGATGATGGTAGTGGTGGTGGTGGTGATAGTGGTAGTGGTGTGGTGTATATCATGGTGGTGATACTGATGATTTAAGTGCGGATGGCTACGTTGACGGCATTGACGGTTCTGACAACGTTGACGGCGTTGACGACGTTGACGGCATTGACGACGTTGACGGCATTGACGACGTTGACGGCGTTGACGGTGTTGACAGCGTTGACAGTGTTGACAGTGTTGACGGCGTTGATGGAGTTGACGGCGCTGACGACGTTGACAGCGTTGACGACATTGGACGTTTTGATGGTGTTCACGACGTTGGTGGACTTTTTGTCAGTAGTTGAAGACGTTATTGAAGATAGCAGTAGTAATGGTGATGGTAGTGGTCTTTTTAGTGGTGTTGTTGATGATGTTTATCCAAACATACGTGAGATTGAGATGCTTTTGAGAATGTTGGCTTTCGTCCTTTTAGTGTTGGCCGCGATATTGACTCTTGTGGTGTTAATAGCATGAGCAGTAGTGGTCTTCATGCTGGTGGTGAAAGTTCCTGTAGGAGTAGTCACAGTGGTAGTGTTGATAGCAGTAGTTGTGGTATTAGTAGTTGTGCTGTTGGTGGTTTGTATGTTTTGATGGAAGTCGCGGTTTTGTTGACGGTGTTTGTGAAAAAAGGGGTTGTAACGCTGGTGTTTAAATCGTGTCAGCATGGTATTGTTCTTGTTGTTAGTGGTTGTGGTCGTGGAGGTGGTGGTGGTGGTGGTGGTGGTGGTGGTGGTGGTGGTGGTGGTGGTGATGATGATCAGGGCGTTGTGTTGTTTGTGTGAATAGTGGCAAAATGGTGTTGGTGGTGGTAGCAGTTGTGGCGTCGGAGATAGCGGTGTTGTATATCGTGGGAGTATGGTGTTGTTGTTGTTGTTGGTGGTGTTGGTGGTAGTGGCGGCGGTGGCGGTGGTGGTTGTGGTGGTGGTGGTGTTTGAGATATAGCTATAGTGGTGGTGACGGTGTTGTTCGTACTGATGATGTTGACGGTGGTGGTAGTGGTGGTGGTGGTGGTGGTGGTGCTGGTGATGGTGGTGGTGGTGGTGGTGGTGGTGGTGGTGGTGGTGGTAGTGGTGTTGACGCCAGCGTTGTTGCTGCTGTTGGTGAGAGTTTGTTGATGGTGATGGTGGTGGTGGTGGTTTTGGTGGTGGTAGTGTTGTTGTTGTTGGATGGCGGTGTTAGCGGTGGCGGTGTTGCCTCAATTACTTTAGGAATTCCCTTGTGTTCCGACTGCCTTTCATTCTATATTGATCAAAAATTTATTTGAAGTTTCCACAACTCAAAGCGAAAGAGAAAGAGAACGAGAGGGAGAATGAAACAGCGAGAGAGAGAGAGAGAGAGAGAGAGAGAGAGAGAGAGGAAGAGAGTGAGAAAGAGAATTAGACAAAACGAGAAAGAGAAAGAAAGAATGAAAGAAAGAGAGAAAGAGAGAGATTATGTGTGTGATTGGGAATAACTGAGAGAGAAATGATGCAAGTGTTAGTCTATATTTGTAATAGAGCGAAAGAGAGAAAGAGATAGAGAGGGAGAAAGACAGAGAGAGAGTGAGAGAGAGAGAGAGAGAGAGAGAGAGAATGAGTGAGTGAGCTTGTAGGAGAAAGATATTGGGGGAGTGAGTAAATATGTGAATCATAAACAGATACTGGAGAATTAGAGAAGCAGAGGGAGCGGAAGAGAGAGAGAGAGAGACTGAGGGTGATATAGAAGGCTTGTGTATGTGTGAAAGTGAAAGTGAAAGTGAAAGAGAGAGAGAGAGAGAGAAACTGGGAGGGAGAGAGAGAAAGATGAAGAGTCAAATATTGTGTATGCGTTCATTTCTGTGTGTGCTCTTATGGTTCCAGTACGTAAGAGGGAATGTGATACAGAAAAATTAAAGAGATAGAAATATATAACGAGTAAAACTGTAACAAAAGAGTAAATGTCATATATTATAATAGAATTGTCTTTAATTCTTTCTTACGTACTCCTGTATGAGTTTCAATGCAATTCTGTATATCTTTATCTCTCTCTACCTCTCTTCCCCCCTCTCTCTCTCTCTCTCTCTCTCTCTCTCTCTTTCTCTCTTTCTCTGTTTCTCTCGCTCTCTCCTTCTCTATATCTATATGCAATCATACATATATAAATGCATAAATACATACATACACACAGATATATACATATATGTATATATATATATATATATATATATATATATATATATATATATATATATATATATATATATATATATATATACATGCAAACATATATATACACACATATATATATATATGTATGTATGTATGTATGTATGTAAATGCATGTAAGTACATAAATATATACATAGAAGCATTAATACATACATATATATGTATATGTATGTATGTATGTACGTACATACGTATGTATGAACGCATGCATGCATGCATGCATGTATGTATGTATGTATCTATGTATGTATGCATGTATCTATGTATGTTTGCTTGTTTGTTTGTATGTATGTATTATTGTGTCCGATATCATGCAGGCTCCATTCACTATTTGCATTGTGCTTCAGAGATTGAACAATGGAAAGAGCGAAACGAACGTCTGCAGTCCGTAAGATACCGTTGTCAATAAAATGAATACAGTGTACACTCAAAATGTATTGAGTCCATTTTTTACAACATCCAATCATATGATAAAAACGGAAGGAGTTAAAGTAAAAGATCTCTCTAAAAACTACGTTAAGAGAACATCTATTTGTGGAGTACTCAGCCATCCTTTGAATTTCTCTAAAAAGTAAGAGAACAGTTGTTTGTCGAGTACTCAGCCACTTGCACGTTAATTTCGCGAGCAGACTGTTCCGTTGATCGGATCAATTAAGATTTGTTGTTGTTGTTGTTGGCACTCCGTCGCTTACGACGTCGAGGGTTCCAATTGATCCGATCAACGGAACAGCCTGCTCGTGAAATTAACGTGCAAGTGGCTGAGCACTCCACAGACACATATACCCTTAACGTAGTTCTCGGGGATATTCAGCGTGACACAGTGTGACAAGGCTGACCCTTTGAATTACAGGTACAACAGAAACAGGAAGTAAGAGTGCGAGAAAGTTGTGGTGAAAGAGTACAGCAAGGTTCACTACCATCCCCTGCCGGAGCCTCGTGGAGCTTTAGGTGTTTTCGCTCAATAAACACTCACAACGCCCGGTCTGGGAATCGAATCCGCGATCCTATGACCGCGAGTCCGCTGCCCTAACCACTGGGTCATTGCGCCTCCACCAATTGAAATTATCGTTGTTGTAACCGACGGAAGGCCGATTTGGTTACTGCTTACCAAAATCAAAAGAAAAGTACAATAGAAAATTTTAAAAAAAACAACAAAATAATGAAACAAGTGACTAATTTCAACTGTAGCCTATACAATCATTAATATTACGTCTGGCTGCACAGTCGTTATATAATCTAAATGTATTCACATACACGCTCAAGAAACCGGTTCTGCTTTTTGGGAAATGTATCAATATTTTGATATGAAAAGTGAGAAAAATACGGTATAATCATACGTAGAGATGGTACAATTTGTTTTAAATATTGTCACCTACTTAATGGTAGATTTCATCGGTTTAATCTCCGATTGCATACGCAATTTTCTGGAGTGGATTCAGGTTTGACAATACAGTGATTAAGATATTACGAAATAAAACTATCCTGGTTAGTAAAAAAGATGAAAGTAAATTAATCAGATAATCAAAGACTTCAATGAGATTTTCTTTAATCGAATTGCTGTCTCGGGCATTTCAGGCGAGCAAAAATACGAAGCCAAAGCGAAAAGAAAACCAAAGTTATCAACATGGAAGAAACTTGAAATAGATAAATGCAGTATGTGCAAGATGGAAATCAAAAAGAATAGCTGTAATATACGGAGTACTTGCTATAGAAAACAAAAGTGACCAAACATACTCGAAACTTTAATACACGATGAGATTCATGTAACTGACTCAGTGGAGTGAAGGTGTCACACACATACACACATACATACACAGAGTCACACACACCACACACAGAAACAAACAAACACGCATTTAAAAAAGCCATATGCACGAGTGTATCTGCATAGACACAGATATATAAATGCACGTACATACATACGTGGCTGTATGGTAAGAATCTTGTTACCCAATTACATATATTGCGTTCAGCCCCACTACATAGTAACTTGGGCAAATGTTTTGTATTATAGCCTCAGGCTGCGCAATACCTCATGAGCGAATTTGGTAAACGGAAACTGAAAGAAACTCGTCGTATATGTGTGTGTGTGTGTGTGTGTGTGTGTGTGTGTGTGTGCGTGTGTGTGTGTGTGTGTGTGTGTGTGTGTGTGTATGTGCGTGTGCGTGTGTTAGTGTGTGCTTGTGTGTATTTATGTGTGTATGTCTTTCTGTCTATGTTTGTCCCCCACCATCGTTCCACATCCGATGTTAATGTGTTTACGTCCCCGTAACATAGCGGTTAGGCAAAAAAACCGATAGAATAGGTAGTAGACTTATGAAGAACATGTCCTGGAATCGATTTTTACCAAAAAAAAACTCTTTTAAGATGGTGCAGCAATGCTTGAGCACTACCTTTATTCGAATA
>NC_142943.1:34084401-34116901 GCF_046866305.1 Octopus bimaculoides | reverse complement strand
TATTTCTAAGGTACGACTCTTATTGAATATCATGTTATATCTACCAACGAAATAAATAACAATCTACCTCTAATGAATTTATATATATATATATATATATATATATATATATATATTGTTGAAATTTATAGGAAAAGAAAAGACGAAGACAAGTGTGTGAACAACACGTTCGGAAAAATTAAAATATCATTTAGGTTTCTGGCCTCCACTCTTCAACGGAAAAGAATAAGAGAAAATAAACAGAAAGAAAATGAAAAAAAAAACCTGTAGATTTAGCGGGAAAGGATACTCTTATACTCTTTTATTTTTTTCAGTCATTTTACTGCGGCAATGCAGAAAATTTATATATATTTATATGACGGGGTTCTTTCAGTTTCCATGAACCAAATCTACTCACAATTTGGTCGCCCCGGGGCCATACTAGACAACACTTGCTAAAAGTGTCACGCAGTGCGACTGAACCCCGGACCATATAGTTGGGAAGCAAACTTCTTACTACTCAGCCACGCCGTTTGTAATTCACTTCAAGTATATTTCGTCCTTTGCTTGTTTCAGTCCTTAGACTGCGGCCATATTGGAGCACCATCTTGAATTTATTTTATTTTATTTTTGGTCGAATGAATCGACCCTAGTACTTCGTTTTTAAGCCTCGTATTTATACTGTCGATCCATTTTCCCTTTCCGTCTACCAAATCTGCTTAAAAAGCTTTAATCGGCCCGAGGTCTAGGTGAAGACACTTGCCCAAGGTGCCAAGTGGTGGGACTGAAACCAGAACCATGTACGCTAGGAAGAAGAGAAAAAAAATGATGTCAGAAATGTTAGAAAAAAATTCATTGTATCTATGGCTGTCTCAATAACTCACAAAAAATTAATTAACTACTAAATATTTTCCATGCCAGCATGATGGTTTTACAGAAATTCAAGTTGAACTCAAACAGTACAATCTGCAGCATTTCTGAGAGAAAATTGAAGGCCTCCGCTTGCAATGAGCTCTTCTTATTCAGACAACAAATGAAAAAGAAAACAATGTAGATCAGGAGAACCATCGTCCAACATGAGTTGTAACACCAACAGTATCATAATAGTAACAACAGCAAAAAGAAAAGATAAACAAGTCTGAAACAAAGTAGATTAAAAGATATCAGACACTATGATATATATATATATATATATATATATATATATATGTGTGTGTGTGTGTGTGTGTGTGTGTGTGTGTGTGTGTGTGTGTATGTATGTATGTATGTATGTATGTATATGTATATGTGCATATATGTATGTATGTATTTATGCATACATGTACATACATACTTCTACATAAATACATATAAATGTATACATTACAAGACTGGATTAGAAAAGAGTTAATAGAGATGGAGCAAAAACAAATTAAATACACAACAAAGAGAATATGAAATAAATATATGACAGATGGAAGATCAGATCAGAGCACAGATTGTAAAGTCTTGCGTGGCCTTGAAATGAATATGTGAGACACTTTAGTATTGTAAATATGCAAATATATGCATGTAACTGTTTGTGGAGGATGCGAGATTGTATGTGTGAATGTTGTAAGAGAATGTATGATTGATGACTGTATATGATTGTGGAGATCTGAGAATAGAAAAATTTCTATTTTGAAAGCGAAAGTGAAAGTACAACTCGTGATGCTGGTTTTTAAATGAAGATTTTCAAAAGAGTTTGTAGACCATATTTTCATATTAATTTACACATATTAATGTGAAGAATCTATTAGAGCCACATATATAAACATACACTGGCACAAACGAACATTGATTTTTACAAATACAGTGTTATACACACATACATAGATTCATGCATACATACACATATATATATGTATACATATATATGCATATATATATATATATATATATGTATACATATATATTTATATAAATGTATAGATATATAAGTATATGTCAGTGTGTGTGCGCTCATGTATGTACGTTTGCATATATATGAGGGTGTATGTATGCATATGTTTATGTATATATGTATATATATATATATATGTGTGTGTGTGTGTCTGTGTATATACACACAAACTTCTATGTGTGTACAAGTATATGTATACGTTTATACGTATATGTAAATATATATATATGTATTTCTGTAGATAGATAGATAGATAGATAGATGCATCGATGTAATATATAAAACACATGTATGCGTGTGTAGGTTATGTGTTGTTTCGTGTGTGTACAGATGAATAGGTGTATGTATATGTCTGACTATTATATATGTATGTATGCCTGTCTATAAATGTATACATATTCATAATTTTCCATCCTGAAAGACTCTTTCTTTTCATTTTGTTTTTGTTGTTGTTTCCTCGGAATTATTCTTTAATAAACAAGAAACTTTGATTTCTTACGTATCTTTGACACGCTTTAACCTCTGATGTAGGCAGATAAATCGAAATTTTTCCAATTTCATTACTACTATTACTACTACTGTTAATAATAACAAAAACAATAATATTAATGATGATGATAATAATAATAATAATAATAATAATAATAATAATAATAATAATAATAATAATAATAATAATATAATAATAATGATAATAATGAAGATAACAAAAACAACAGCATAAACAACAATGATACTACTACTAACAATAATTAATAATAAAGAAATGTAACAGCAATAATAATAATACTAATAATAATAATAATAATAATAATAATAATAATAATAATAATAATAATAATAATAATAATGATAATAATAATAATAATAATAATAATAATAATAATAATAATAATAATAATAATAATAATAATAATAATAATAATGTATGAGAGCTAGTCGTACACTATTAGCAATTTCCATTAGATCGCAAATTGCATAATTTTTACAACAAAACAAAACAAAAATGAATATGAAAATCTTTATTAAATTAAATAACTAAATGAAAAAAATATATAAAACAATGTTATTAAAATATAAAATAAAATCCCACCAGCTAACCGTACAACTGACCGAGCCACATCCAACCAACATCAGGTTCAACAATGAAAATAGAAACCAAGATTATACACTCATAAACACAGATATAAAGAGGATATGTGCATACAAATATACAAGAACAGGAGTATGTACGTGTGCATGTATGTATGTATAAATATAAATATATATACGCACATATAAGGATACATATGATTATAAACATATATATATATATATATATATATATATATATATATATATATATATATATATATATATATATATATTACATGTGAAATTTTATATGTATGTATATACAAATATACACACACGCAAATACAGATACCTTCATACTCACAAATTAAGACAAAGAAAGGCGTATATACACACATGTTCACATGTATAAGGAAAACACATATAGCATATACGTCAGCAATCAGATCCTCACTCAACAAATATACACGTCCATATACACATATACAACGACAGACACATAGAAATACGTATTCACACGTGTAAACATACACGTACAATAAAAAGTGCCCATGTACACATATATACACAACAAACACACGCATATATACAGACACGCAATATATATATATAGGCATGCACGCGCTCTTATGTATATGTATAACAGTAGTTAGTTGGATAGTTAAACAGATTGATATGTAGATTGACAAAGAGACAAACAGACAGATAAACAGATAGATAGATAGATAGATAGATAGATAGATAGATAGGTAGATAGATAGATAGATAGGTATAGAGAGAAATGTATATACATGTATGTATATAACACTAATCCATAAACGTATATATACATATATATACACGTATATATGAGTATATTCATTTGCATGTTTATGCGTGTTTTTATGTGTATAGAGAGATATACATTGATATGTAGATAAATGTATATATATATTTGTGTGTGTGTGTGTGTGTGTGTGTGTGTGTGTGTGTGTGTGTGTATAGGCATGTACATATGTGTGTGTGTGAATGTATATATGTATGTGTGTTGATACACGGAGATAGATAGAAAGGTATACTTGTGTGTGTACATTTATATCTATAATTATGTACGGATAGGTAATTAGACGGATAGAGAGATCGATAGATACGGACATACATATACACAAACATACTTATGTACATACATATATACATGCATGCATGCAAACACGTTCGGATGGATAGATGAATACATACGTACGTATGTACGTACATATATATGTACATACATACATACATGCATACATACAGGCACACACACTATCAAACACATACATACATACATGCATAATCATCCACAAACATAACTAGGAAAACCAGCGAAATTAGAGAGAAGGTTCCTGAATGAAATATGCATGTTAAATATCTGTCATATTTAATGGTTTCTATATGTTAATGCCTTTTCCTCAATGAAAACAGATTTTACTTGAAATTTTACCTAATGAACTTTGTTACCAATACTTGTCCTCTGCGCCATATTGTCGAAATTTAATTGCAAAATTAATTCGTCATTCTTCGAATAAATTGTTTTTCATTTTAATTCTTAATTTCTTTTTTGTTTCTGATTTCGTTTTTGTTTTTGTTTCTCTTTTGTTTCGTTTTTCGTTTTTCATTTTTATTTTCTGCGAAGTTGTGGGGGAGTGTTGATTATGGAGTATGTACGGGTAGGTGTAGGAGGAGCTGCTTTCTCGTTTGTTTGTTTATTTTGTTTTGTTTTCGTGTCGTGTGTTAATTATTTAAAAAAAAATTTCTTAATAATTTCGGGAATATCATCAATTTTTTCTGTTCTTTGTTTATCTCTCTCTATTTTTTTAAAGCTTTTTGCTCTCTTTCTTACCTTTCCTCTTTAATTTTTTATACATTTTATTTACTTATTATTTATTTATTTTTGCTAAATTTTCTTCTGTTTCTTTTTTGTCTTTTCTGATTTTTGTCACTTTTTCATCTGTTTTTATTTACAGATGTTACTAGTTTAAATTTTAATATGAATTACAATAACTAGAGCAACAAAATAACAAAAAATAATAGCAATTAATACCACTGTTAATGCTACTACTAGAAATAGTAACCAAATCTCTTTGAAACAACACCTTAACGTATTTCTTAATCTGTTTTGTCCAACTATCCACTTCAAGTTGCCATGAAAAATCTCATTACGTCTCATTACGAACGGAGAAATTAAGAGTATAGAGTATTTGCGTGTGGGGGGGGGCGTGTGTGTTTCTGGGAGTGCACTTATGTGTTTGTGTATGCATGTATAAGTGTGTGTGTGCGCGGGCGCGTGTGCAACCAAAAAGTTTTATGACTTCATTACGGGGTTTATTCATTTGTTACATACCTTCGTGGAGACATTACTCTTGACAGTAGCTGCAGATTTGCCTGATTCAAGAGACCAATTGTATTAATTTTAGGGCTATCTTACCAGGTTGCCTCATATCAAGACATTCCTCTGACTTTGCATCTATCCGGCAACCGCAGGCTACAAAAACAAAAAAAATTTTAATGATACAAAGTTTATCAGTACTTCCCTTGTTAAAGCAATGAACTTGTAGATTTTTCTTTTTTGTTTTTTTGTCTCCTTAGACAGCCGAATCACAGAAAAGAGTTTCCACGAAATCATCCTGCAAGAACTCAAATACTTCCTCTTGGCATTGTACTAGCATTTCGTATAAACCTACGAGAAATGGTTAAGTTATCCAAGAGGATAGCTCTCATGCTTTCACATCATAAAATCTGTCAGTGAAACTCATTCAGCAATATTTTCAACAGATCAAAGGTGATCTTTGCTGTGTCAATTAACTCACACTTTTTCTGTCAAGGAAACCGGCTAAAATTTCTTGCCGATATGATGTAGTGGTGCAAGTCCCGTAATGTGGCAAATACAAATACCTTTGTTATGGTATCAATGAGTGTCCTATTTGCTCCTCGGAGCTGCTTAGTTAAAGAACAAAGCTTCTCTAATTTGTCAGCCAAGTAACTCACATAAGCTTTGTCGTTTTTTTGTCAACAAGAGATTCATTTTAGGTTTATCCTTCAAACACTCACTGAATACATCAAACATTTCCATAAATCTTTCGAGTAGTTTCTCTTTGACAACAAACTTACATCAAATCTGGCACTTTTTCCATTTTCCTCTACACAAATAGTCTACAAGAGGTATTTTCACTCGCGTTCACTTTGATGAAATTCATGTATTTAATCACAAAATGCTCTATCGCATGCAGTTCACCGCAAATTTTGGAAGCATTCTTCTTTAATTTTTTTTCTTTTTTAATAACAGAAACCATTGCCAAAGTTTTTGGATTGTCATCCCTCAACAATTTTAAACATCGTGTCTTTATACTCATATTGGCAGATGCTCCATCTCCTGTGTATGTTTGTTTGGTGTTTCCAGCCCTGGATTTCTTCTCCTCTATTGATCAATGCATTAAATTGCTCAGCGATCAACTTATGACAACTACTAAACGTATTTATCCAAAATTCCTGTACACCATCAGGTCCTGCTGCTTTTAAGTTGTTTATCTTTTTGCTCATATTTCTGATCCTGTCTTCTGTGAAGTGGATAGTCTCTTGCTGAGGATAAGAAGCTGCTTGCTTCAGCTGCAGAGCCATTCAGCTGTAGAATTATGATGTCGAGATATCGTTCACTAGATAACAATGGCACTCTTCTTTTAATTTTGAATCTATATCTTCAGGAGGAGTTACCTCAATCCTTTCTATATTATCCTTATTATTATTTTTATTATTATTATTTTTATTATTATTATTATTATTATTATTATTATTATTATTATTATTATTATTATTATTATCATTATTATTATTATTACTATTATTATTGCTCTGAGCGCTTTCCAACGAGTAAATTTTGTTATAATTTCTGATCTTGTCAAATACTTTTGCTGCAATATTATGATAATAAATGATAATCTTGCCGATCAATAAAAAAAAAAAAAAACTTAATTATTTTGGTCTTTTGCAAGAATATCCAGCTTATTAGTCTCGATGTTTCTGTGTTTGTACTGGAAAGTCCAAATCAATCGTCATAACATTCTCTCCCTTAGTTTCAGCCTCATAGTGATGCTTATATTTGATTTTATATTGTCGACCAATTAACCAATGTAGATATTGGCCAAGTCTGTCATGTCTTGATTTACACAGTACTAGTAATAAAACATCCAGATATTAGGTGATCCATTGTTTCATCAATCTCATCATTGCAGATCCGGCACTTAAGATCTAATCCGTTTTTCATCACATTAGCGTGGCTGTTCCGGATCAATAAGTTCTGCTGTTGAGCAGTTAAAATGAAACCTTCGGACACAGTTTTTAACCCTGAGCTTCGTAGGCCCTGGTGCTACGAGCCACACGTTTGCCCTCCCAGTTTGTAGACAATTATTCATGCTCTTTTCTCTTTGCCAGTAATTTTACCTCTTTTTGCAACAACGGTTGTTTCATTTCCCTCAGGCTGTTCAACCTGGGCATCATTCACGAAATCAGTAGAGATTTTTCTCTCCTCCAAAATAGAATGAAGCTTCTTACATCTCTTATGATTTTCAACTAGTTTTTCGCATCCATTCTATAGCTGTTTCAAGATATTTGTCCAAGACATTTATTATTATTATTGTTGTTGTTGCTCTTGTCGTCAATTTTTTTTCTCGTTATTGTCGTCATCATCCTCATTAGCATAATTCCCTCCATCAACACCATCATCGGTAAATCATTGCGTCGAAATCAATACCTTCATCGAATGATTAAACATTCAAAGAAAAATCGAATTCGATATGAAAACAGGTTGACCAAATTATTAGTCACGTCATGTCGGAGAGAACAACGGTACAAGAAGCGTTTATTTATTTACTTATTTATTCATGCAAACGATGCTTCAAATTTTGGATCCCATATTTTATTTCGTATCAGAATTAATGAAGAATAGCACCTGTGAGCACAGGTCCCCAATAGACTCACCATACTGAGATTTACTACATTTTTGGCGACAGGTAATTTGTGAGGTACTGCCTGTGCAATTTGGTGCCGAATAAATTCTAAACAGAGCATTTAAGCCTCTTTTTTGTTGATGTTTTTATCTTCTTGTCGATGTTTACGACTTTCGTTTACACACACACACACACACACACACACACACACACACACACACGCATACATACAACACACGTATATACATATATGTGTCTTGGTAAGTGCATATATACATACAAATACATATATGTGTAGGCGTGTGCATATATACATACGTATATATATATATATATATATATATATATATATATGCATACATATACATATATGCATATATATACATACGTATACATGTGTGTGTATATGTATATGTATATACATACATATATATATATATATATATATATATATATATATATATATATATATATATATATGTATATATATATATATATATATATATATATATATATATGTATATATATATGTATATATATATATATATATATATATATATATATATATATATATATATATATATATATATATATATATATATATATATACTTACATCATACATACAACATATACAATATAAATTCTTACGATAGGTTCGCGAATAAAATGTGAGTTATTCTGCCTATGACTGAGGATTTAAACATTCAGACAGACAAGTAACATGATTGGAATTTTAGGCAAAAAAGACACAAACAATAACAACGATGCAGGGTCAGACAGTCGCAAATCTGTGCTTGAAAAGCTTAGACATATAAAGGAATAAGATCTGAAAAAAAAAGAGGGCCACAATGAGGCTTTATTTGCTAAGGGATGAAAGGAAGGAGACTGACGTTTCGGCTGATAACCTTTATCAAAGAGAACAAAAAGCAAAGGAAAAAGATAAATTGAGAGTTAAGTGAAAGAGAAAATAGGTACAGTACCAAAACCGAAGCCGGTTCACATGACAGGTTTCGAACAGACATGGTATATTGTCATAAAAAGAGAGCGAGATAGTATCAAGTCAATTGTTTTATGATTGATGTGATTATGAAGGATGAATTCCGTTGAAAGAAGAAAATGTGAAGTTGATATGCAATCTTTAAGAAAAAAGAAAAGCGACTTTGAATCAAGCCATTCAGTGATTGCTGTGATCATGAGTGATGAATAACATTACAGATTCGATGAGCTATCTTGAAATGAAGAACAAGATGAGGAAAGATAGAACCGTTTGAACACACACTTGTTCCATCTTATGATTCGTGTTCGAAACTATCGGTTCTCAACATTTTTTGCACATCAGCCCACTTGTATCTAAGACAATTTTTCCATGGATCAGGGAATAACGTATTTAACAAAACACGATAAATTTCGAAATACATATTTAATTATAACATATAAAATACATTTACATATATAATACATATATTATTTAAAGCACTAGGCAGACTGCAGTAGTCGAGTTAATACAAAAGAATTTGTGGCCTGGTAACAAAGGATCCCCGGCCCAGCGGAAGGAGCTTTTCCCCCGAATCTAGGCACAGGGTCAGAAATGTGAAAGCAGTGTCTAGTCGATTACATCTACCCAAACCGGCAATTTACTGTATCGACCCACAAAGGATGAACGACAAACCTGAACCAGCAAGATTTGAAAACAGAATATAAATACCAGAATATCTTTCCAACGCTCAAGCAATTCAGTTAATCCACTACTTGTTATTCATATTTAGTATAAGCTTAAAGACAACATTTATGGAAGAAAACACGGTTCGTCGATGTTATCGGCTCCAATACTTGACAGGCGTTATATATGAACCAACCCGGTAGAACGAAAGATTAAGTTAAACCCCCAATGGACTGGAACTCTCTTAGTCTAAATATTATTTCTATTGTGGGCACAAATCATGAAATTTTGAGTGGAAGGGTTTGTCGATTACGTCAACTCCATTGCTCAAACGATAAAAGATGACGTCGATGTCGGCAGAATTGAAACTGAGAATGTATTAGTCCTGAAAGAATTGCCTCAAAGCATTTTGTGCGATGACTAACAACTCTGCCAGCTCTCCGCCAATCTGAGTCTAAATATTATATCGACTCCTGTGCTTGTGGGTACCTATTTTATCGACGTCGAAAAGAGAATAGTCAAAGTCGACTTCGACGAAATTCATACTTGGAGTGTACATCCGGAAGAAATTTCACTAAGCATTTTGTCCGACGTGCTAAAGTTTCTGCAAAATAGCCACCTAAACATTAATTTTAAATTTTGGCTTAAGGCCAGCAATTTCGAGGAAGGGCGTAAGTCGATAACTACGACCTCCAGGGCTCAAATTGTTCGTAATTTATCGACGTCTAAAGGATGAAAATCAAAGTCGACTTTGACGGAATTCGAACTCGGAACAATCAGCCAGAAGAAATGTCACTTAGCATTTTGCCCGGTTTGCTAACGATTCTGCTACGCAGCCACTTTTCTTAGCCTGTACAGTAACAAGAAAACTACTTTATATCCTCAATGAATATCGAACTCAGAGCATTAAGAGCCTTAAGTGAATACAGAAAAACCACATTTAGTTTGTCAATTTCGAACATTCATCTCAACCCGCAACCCTGAACATTTCCATAATCATTAATTACCGTGTCAAGCAATAGACCGCAAAACTAAGAATCTGTTTATAATTACTATAATTTCAGCCATTTTGTTTTTAATTTCTTTTAGGTTTTCTTTCGTTTAAACATTTTTTGGAAGGGGTGGGGTATTTATTTAATAAATTCATTGATTGAATTTTACTTTTAAAATTCATTTGCTTTATATATTTTATGAAAAAAAAAAGCAAACAGAAAAATTAACAATCGTATTATTTTTCATTATTATATTTTTTTTTGTTTGTTTTGGACTTGAAGTTAAATGACAATAATAAAAAAAATAACATCAACAAAAAACAACAACGATATTAACGATGATGATGATGATGATGATGATGATGACGACGACTATGTTAATAATAATAATAATAATAATAATAATAATAATAATAATAATAATAATAATAATATGGTATATAAAAAAATACATTCAATTAAATCAAATAAAATCATAGTTCCTGAAAAGCAAAAAAAAAAAGAAAAAAATTAAAATGTGCAAAATTGAAAATACCAAAAATCAAGAAATTTCTCAAAAAAAAAAATGGACGAAGATATTTAGAGGATAAAAAAGAAAATACCCTAAGCGGAACAATGATGAGAAGAGAAGAAAACTGAAAAGGAAATGCACGTATGCGCATGCCTTGATTGATATATATATATATATATATATCAACACACATGTATTGACATATATACATATATATGTATATGTACACGTATCTACATATATGTATGTGTGTTTGTCTTTGTGTGTGTATATATATACAGATAGATAGATCGATAGAAATATTTTAAATATTTTTCAATATTTCTGAAATGTTTCAACTGCAAAGCTGCGGTCATGCTGGAGCACCACCATTGACTGTGGTGCACCATTGTTTGGTACTTCTTCTAATACGTATCATTTGATCATATTCATATGAATGTATATAAGTGTATGTGTATGTTGGAGATTAGGTGTCTTTGTGTGTAGACAGTACATATATACACATATATACATATATATATATATATATATATATATATATATATATATATATATATATATATATACAATTGTGTGTGTGTGTGTGTGCGTGCGTGCATTTTCTCACTGATACCAGTAATTACACCAACCACAGTGAACAAAATCACCAATGAAAGAAAAATGACAGCACTAACATTAAAAGAAAAACCCGAGCATCCCATCACTCACACACACACACACACACACACACACACAGGCACACGCACACACACACACACACACACACACACACACACACACACACACACATACACACATACGCACTCGGACAAATAATTCAAGAAACGATTGAACTCATGAGACGTAGTTTTATTTCTTAAAACAAAAGTACAGAAACATAAATTGCTGGATTAAAGTGATCGAAGATTTTAATGAAATCGATACAAAACACACACACGCACACACACACATACACACACATACACTATGACTTGTCGTCTCATCGTATTTGACAACATAATTTTAAAGCTGCTACTACTACTATTACTATTATTACTACTACTGCCGTTACTGTTACTGATACTAATACCACTGCTACGGTGACACCCCTCCTTCCACTTCCACCTCCTCCTCCTCATCCCCTCCTCCTCCTACTACTACTACTACTACTTTTTTTTCTTCTTCTTCGTCTTCTTCTTCTTCTTCTTCTTCCTCTTCTTCTTCTGCTTCTTTTTCTTCTTCATCTTCGTCTTCTTCTTCTCCTTCGTCTTCTTCTTCTTCTTCTTCTTCTTCTTCTTCTTCTTCTTCTTCTTCTTCTTCTTCGTCGTCTTCTTCTTTTTCTTCTTCTTCTTCTTCTTCTTCTTCTTCTTCTTCTTCTGCTTCTTTTTCTTCTTCTTCTTCTTCTTCTTCTTCTTCTTCTTCTTCTTCTTCTTCTTCTTCTTCTTCTTCTTCTTCTTCTTCTTCTTCTTCTTCTTCTTCTTCTTCTTCTTCTTCCGCTGCTGCTGGTACGTTCTAATGTTTTTTCTTTCTTTTTCAGCACAACTTTCGGTTTCTCATCGCTTTTTGCTAATTCCTTCAGTCCCCATGTGAGCTCGATCAGATTTTTGAGAGTCAGATGTGTTTAAAACGGTTCGGCGATCGTCCGACCACAACCCAGATCACATGACTAAGCCATTTTAAGCGGATCACTTATTCTGTATTTCTCAGACACTTTAAACTATCTATCTATCTATCTATCAATATATCTATCTGCGTGGCTAATAAAAGAAAGTTATCTATCTATCTATCTGTCTGTCTATCCTTCTAGCTAGCTAGATAAATAAATAGATAGATAGATAGATAGATAGATAGATAGATAGATAGATAGATAGATAGATAGATAGATATCTCATTCTCTTACACGTGTTTCACCTCTGCCATTCCGCCATTCTTTCAGTAAGTCTCTCTCTATACAACTCACTGTGTTCCTTCATTGCACTTTATTCTCTTTCTCTTCCTCTTTTTTTCTTTCTCACTTGCTCTTTCTCCCTCATTTTTCCTTTCATTCATTCGTTCTTACTCTCTTTCTTTCTTCTTTTCTTTCTTTCCACCTTGCACTTTCTCATTCTCAGTCTTACACATTATTACTCTTATTTTAACTCTCCATTGAACGACTTCTCTTTTTCTCTCATTTTCTTTTGTTTATTGTAGTCTCTTTTGTTGTTTTCTCTATCATCCTTACTCTCTCTCTCTCTCTCTCTCTCTCGCTCGCTCTCTCTCTCTCTCTCTCTCACTCGTTCACTCTTTCTCAGTCATTCCTTCTTCACCTTTTTCTTCTTTTTTCCACCTTTTCTTCTTCTCCTCCTCCTCCTCCTCCTCCTACTACTACTACTACTGCTGCTGCGCTTGCTACTGCTGCTGCTACTACTACTACTACTACTACTACTACTACTACTACTACTACTACTACTACTACTACTACTATTTTCTACCTCATCTTTCCTCCTTCTCTTCCTTCTCTTTCTTCGTTTCTCTTCGTTCTTTTCTTCATTTTCTTCTCTTTCGTTTTTTTCTTCTTCTTCGTCTTCTTCTCCTTCTTCTCTGCTCTCCTTCTATGATTGATGTGATCATGATGGATGAATTCCCATACAGACATAGGGGATGGAGGATATCCTTTCTCGTTTGATCGCTCCTGCCTTCTGCAATCAGCGAGTATCTTCGCTTATTTCATATTTCTTCCTTCCACTAACAAAAACAATAATAATAATAATAATAATAATAATAGCAATAATAATAATAATAACAATAATAACAATAATAACAATGATAATAATAAATAACTTAATAATAAAATGAAAAATATAACAAACACTTAAAACAAGAAAAGGCAACAAAAAGCCAAGTACGAAACGAAACGAAAAACGAAAGAAATTATGGCAAACCAGGAACCCTTAAGCGTCGAACCAAAAATTTTTCTGATTTTTGTGACTATTCTTTTTCCGTACTCGTCCTTCTCATTTCATCATTTATGTTAAAAGAAAAATAAAACACAAAAATATCACAATTCATCAAAAAACTAAAACAAAAAAAAATAAAAGGAGAATGATTAAATTCTTCTGATAGATTTAAAAGCCTCGATTTTTACCATTCCACTTTTTATTTATTTTTCGTTCATTTTTTTTTCTTTCTATCTTTTAAAAATCAACCGAAGTATTCTGGATTATTCTTGGTCTTCAAAACCTTCGGCTACGTTGGTTTTATTCTCATTCATTTTGATGTATTTTGTCTTTGTTTTTTTGACCATTGAGAGTTTATATGAATCAAATCAAAAATCGAAATATGCGTGTACTGCGAAGGAGGGATCTTCCCTCCTCTCTCTCTCTCTCTCTCTCTCTATCTATCTATCTTACCCTCTCTCTCCCCCACTCTCCCTCCCGCTCTCTCAATCTCTATCTCCCTTATTCCCTCCCTTCTTCTGTCTATCTGTCTATCTATCTATCCATTCATATATATATATATATATATATATATATATATATATATATATTTACATATATATATATGTATATATATATATATATATATATATATATATATATATATATATATATATATACATACATATACATATATATATATATATATATATATATATGAAATGATATATATATATATATATATAGATAGATAGATAGATAGATAGATAGATAGATAGATGGATTTACACGGTCCAATGACCTGTTAACTAAGTATATTTACAGCGCAGCTTTTTTTACGATCGTAAGCTGAAGACGCAAGCTACACACCGTAGAAGCGTTAATGGACGGATCTGCACAAACTATTGCTCTGCACGTTTATATTGAGTACTTCTAGGAACTGTAACTTTACAACGTATATGAGTGTGTGTGTGTGTGTCTATGTGTGTGTGTATATGTGTGTGTGTCTGTGTGTGTGTGTGTGTGTGTGTGTGTGTGTGTGTGTGTGTGTGTGTGTGTGTGTGCGTGTGTTCTGAATGTTCCATTTAATAATACTTATTTTATCGACCCCGAAAAGATGATAGGCAAAGTCAGCCTCGGCGGTATTTGAACTCAGAACGTAGAGACGGACGAAACGCCGCAAAACATTTTGCCCCAGCGTGAGAACGATTCTGCCAGTTCGCCGTCTTATAGTTATATATAATCATTTCTATTATATTCAAAATGCCTGAAGTTTTTGAGGAAGGGGACTAATCGATTATATCGACCCCAGAATTTCACTGGTGCTTAATTTATCGACCCCGAAAGGATGAAAAGCAAAGTCTATCTCGGTGGAATTTGAACTCAGAACGTTGCGATGGGCGAAATACTGCTAAGCATTTAGAATTCAGCTAATCTCCTCAATCTAATTGACATAGGCAGCTCCATCGGTAGAGCACAAGTCTCTTAATCTCAAGGCCGTGAATTCGAACCCCACGTTAGGCGTAGTAGTTTTATTAAATGGCTTTATCCCAACGTTTGGGATGGAACACATAAAGGGATAACGGAATGATGAATGCAATGACAACCAGGTTAATTAATTAATTAATTAATTAATTAATAATGCACTTCAGAACGCCTTTAGATAATTTGAAATGCAAACAAAGGTATAACGTTTTTTAGTGAACAAAGAATTTTAGCCTCACTATGGCAAGTAAACGCGGTTAAACCGCAGATTTTCATTACTCTGTAATCAGAAAAAAACGTAGGATTGATCTGAGCAGTTACACTTTCATCAAATAAGGTATGCAGAGTGAGGTGGATTATTAATTAATATATTCTCCACGTTGTCAGCGCATGCATTCTTATGCAAATTAGACACCAATTTAACTGTGTCTGTGTTTGTATATACAATACTGATGTGTGTGTCATTTACAAATGTGTATGTATGTATGTGTCTGTCATTATGCCTGTGAAAGTGTTTGGGGCGTGAGATGTGCGTATGCATAAATTAAACGGGATCTACTTCATCAAATAATTCATGCTGCTATATCGATGGTATACATATATGTTGCTGTTATGTAATTAGGTATTCAGCAATAAGGGACATACGAATACAACACACTAATACGAACGCATTATTGATATTTAGCGCAACACAACACCGCAGTGAGGTTTTTCAAAAGCAGATCAATGACATACTTCTTAAATGCACTGTCACACAACACTGACGTACGACTTCGATAATGACACACTACTATACCATAACACAATATTGAAACACGGGCATGGCTGAGTGGTTAAGAAGATCACTTTGCGACCACGTTGTTTTCGGGTTCAGTATCAAGGTTAGCAATTGCCACTATAGCCCCCGAGCCGATTGTTATCTTGTGAAAGAATTTAGTAGACGGAAACGATGTAGAAGCCCATCGCATGTATATATATATATATATATATATATATATATACAGTTGAAATTTACAGAAAAACAAAAGACAAAGGCAGGTGTATAAATAACAAACACCTGTGTTGGCAACCGGTGTTGGTTCGTTTACGCCCCTGTAATTTGGACGTTCGGCAAAAGAGCCCGATAATGCAAGTCCAAGTCCCATACAAATGTGTATGTATGTATGTGTCTGTCATTATGCCTGTGAAAGTGTTTGGGGCGTGAGATGTGCGTATGCATAAATTAAACGGGATCTACTTCATCAAATAATTCATGCTGCTATATCGATGGTATACATATATGTTGCTGTTATGTAATTAGGTATTCAGCAATAAGGGACATACGAATACAACACACTAATACGAACGCATTATTGATATTTAGCGCAACACAACACCGCAGTGAGGTTTTTCAAAAGCAGATCAATGACATACTTCTTAAATGCACTGTCACACAACACTGACGTACGACTTCGATAATGACACACTACTATACCATAACACAATATTGAAACACGGGCATGGCTGAGTGGTTAAGAAGATCACTTTGCGACCACGTTGTTTTCGGGTTCAGTATCAAGGTTAGCAATTGCCACTATAGCCCCCGAGCCGATTGTTATCTTGTGAAAGAATTTAGTAGACGGAAACGATGTAGAAGCCCATCGCATGTATATATATATATATATATATATATATATATATATATATATATATATACAGTTGAAATTTACAGAAAAACAAAAGACAAAGGCAGGTGTATAAATAACAAACACCTGTGTTGGCAACCGGTGTTGGTTCGTTTACGCCCCTGTAATTTGGACGTTCGGCAAAAGAGCCCGATAATGCAAGTCCAAGTCCCAGATTGAAAAACAATACAGATACAGTGTTCGATTTTTTTTCGGCTGAAAGCTTTGAAGGTGGTGCTCCAGCATGGCTGCAGTCCAGTGACTGAAAGAAGCAACAACAACAAAAAAAACTACACAGCATCAGGGCACTGACACTGCTGCAATTCAACAATGCTACTGGACAGCACTGAAACATTCCTATGCCACATCATTAACACATTATTACTACAATACAACACTACACTGACAGATTACTATAGCACAACGCACTGTCACACAGTACTATAACCCTGTTACACTAATATAGTGTAACATTACGTCACTTCTACTTCACGTTATTGATGACACTACTACCATGATACACTAGTGATACACTACTGTGATACAACACACTGATTACAATATCACATCATATCAGAAGACTGGTACATTACCACAACATATTACTGCACCGTGACACAACTACATCACAACACTGACCCAAGGTTCTAACAGCAGACTGCTAAAACACAACATACTGTGATACATTACTGTAAGACATCAGATCACAATATTAGCACATTGCCACACTGACACACAACTGCATTACAACACAACACAACGCTAGCACACAGTCACAACACACTGACACTCTCCGGATGTACAATACATAGCAACGCTAACACATTACCACAATGCGTCACAACACACTGGTACATCACTTCTGTTGCATCACATCACAATACTTGCACATTACAACACACCACAACACACTGACGCACTACTGAAGTACAACATCACAACGCTAGCACATTAACGCAGCATCTCACAACACACTGACACTCTAAGGAAGTACAATAAATTGTAACGCTAGTACATTTCCACAACGCGTCACAACACACTGAAACACTACAGCAATACAACACATAACCTTAGCATATTACGACAACACAACACAGTACACTGATACACAGCTACAGCAGAACGCATCACAACACTTTGACGTTATTACAACACAACACACTGACACACAACTATAGTACAAGGTCGACTCACTACGCTAATAAAACACAGCTACAACACATCCTATTGACACACTACTGCAGAACATCAGATTATATAGCACTAGCACATTTGCTGTACTGCAACACAACAATGCTACACAACAATGATTCACAGTACTAATAACACACTACTATAACACAACATTACTGACACATCATTACAACATATCTCCACTGAAACACTATCACAACGCAACCAACGCATTCATACAGATACATTACAACAACGTATGGAATCATACTGACACACAAACCCAATCATTATATTCACTGAACGTAGTTGGCAGTTAAACAATGAATTTGCCCCCTTCAACATAAGTGTTCATTGATATAACCATATCACATATGCCGCTACTGTTTCCACTTAACCTATTAAGTTAACAATTGCAATTTGCTTAATGCCTGATAGCGATTGTTCGCTTAGATATAAAATAAATATATGTTATTAAATCATTCGTTCTGAGAGAATACTTAATATGTTCCCAGAGCCAACCACTCTTACTTCACACAGAAATTAATATAATCAATCGCAACTTATTTAACAATATTTATACTAATCAACTGTTCGATAGTATCATGGTATATTTCAAGTAGGAAAGCCGGAAATGCCAATAACAACAACCAAGTAATTTCCGAGTATTCCAAATAACAAAAGTCGTCTATCATAAAATGAGATTGCACTCCACCTATAAATAGATGAAAGCGCTATCAAAGACCTCATTAAATGAAGTACTTCGTGCATCAATAGCAGTGACAAACAAATTTGAAAATCATTATAGGAGTAATAGTAGCAATAAGCATTATAAATAGAAAGAAAAACACGATAAAAAATTACATACATATGTGTATATATATATATATATATATACAAATAGATATATATACATATATATATTACGCAAGATAATAGTGATGTCATCAAATTATTTTTATCGACTCACTTGTAGAAACGACCTGGATTTTTATTATTATATGTATTTTTATTTATTTATTTATATATTCATTTTTTAACGCAAGTTTCGGTTTCGTATGATTTACAGAGAACTTCCCAAATGATTTTTAAAATATTTTCACGGTTATCGTTGTTATTTAATCTCACTTCTGCTCTGTCTGTGCACAGGCGAGAAAGCAGTGCACGGGTTTATAATCTAAGGCGCTCCAACCGTGGCTGTCACAACATATTTTTTTAAACCGAAATGTGATGCTTTCTGAGAAATTTATTCGTGCCTAATTATTCTTTCATGTCTTCTTCTTCTTCTTCTTCTTCTTCTTCTTCTTCTTCTTCTTCTTCTTCTTCTTCTTATTCTTCTTCTTCTTCTTCTTCTTCTTCTTCTTCTTCTTCTTCTGCTTCTTCTTCTTCTTCTTCTTCTTCACATCCTCCTCCTCCTCGTCTTGTCTATGCTGTTACTGTTTGGCTGTTTTTTGATGAATCTCAGCTCTGACGAAACAGAGCAGAGAAAGCAGAATATACGGCTCTTTAACCATGACCATCTCTCCATATTTTCGCATCAACTGTGGTGTTTTATGAGAAATTTCCTCTCGACTAAAACTGTATTCGAGTTTGATTTTATTGTTGTTGTAGTTGTTGCTATTTTTGTTTTGTTCTGACCGAGCAATGTAGAGCAAAGTAGAGCAGACTTTATAATCTAAGATGCTCTAACCGTGACCATTTCTTAATAATTTCATGTGATTTCTTTTTTTTTTTTTCGTATTTTAATCGTTCATTTATTTCAGCTACTGGAATGCGGTCATGCTAGAGCACAACGCTGATTGTGTTTTAGCTGAACAAATCGAGACAAGCGCTTATTGGTGATGTCTGGTACTTAGTTATTGTAACGGTCTCATTTGTTGAACAGCTAAGTTACGACTGCGTAAACAAACCTACAGCGGTTATCAAGAAGTTTGGAGTACAAACACAAATGCAAAGAAGCACTCGCACGGACGTGCACATGCACGCGCACGCGCAGGCGCACGCGCACGCGCACGCGCACGCGCACGCGCACGCGCACGCGCACACGCACACAAGCTCACACACAGATACACAACACACACACACATATATATTAATATATGCTGTTGTTCTCTGTAATATTATCAGTGCTTTAGGTCTTTCATTGGCAGTTTAGACTCCTGTCTCTAAACAGGTTAGACATAGATAGATAGATAGATAGATAGATAGATAGATACATATATATATATATATATATATATATATATATATATATATATATATATATATATTCATTTCATTTCATTTCAAAGTTTCAGCTCAGAGCTGCGGCCATGCTGACATATATATATATATATATATATATATATATATATATATATATATATATATATATATACATACATACATATATATATTATATACACACACATATATATATATAAATATACGTGTATATATACATATATATATGCATATATACTTACACGCACACGTGTATATATATATATATATATATATATATATATATATATATATATATATATATATATATATATATATATATATATATATATATATATATATATATATATATATATATATATGTATGTATGTATCATAAATATACAGGGATTAGCAGTAGCCTGCTTCTCCAACATACTGAGAATTCAGAAATAGCAGTCAAAGAACTACTGATTCCAAACTACAATTTTGTTTCTCGAATGGATAGCGATATCTATGGCACACACGTTTTTTTCATACTGAGCTACCCGGCAAAATTGTTAATTACTAATTTTATTACTAATTGACGATTCCCTGCCCTATATATCTATATATATGTGTATGTATAAAGCTTGATGGTTTCTAGCATTGAGTAGTACTTGCCTCTGAAGAACCTTGTAATCTGTTCTTTTAATTTGTTTTTACTAACCTCAGTAATTAAAGTAACTCATTCAAGATTTTTTTTTCTCTTTAAGTCGATTATAATTGGACTTAGTACTTCTTCGCGCACTTATTTCACAGACTCCGAACGATTAATTATGTTGACTGGCCGTAAAAGAAAGCGACTGAGTATGACTAATAAAACAAATTCCTTGTTTAGTTCATCACCACTTTTGTGCATTTATGAGTGTACGTATCTATCTATCTATCTATCTATTTATCTATCTATCTATCTATCTATCTACTTATTTATATGTCTGTCTGTCTGTCTGTTTGTCTGTCTGTATGTCTGTCTGTCTGTCAACTCGTGTATTTATTTCGTTACACCTTTATCTATCTAACATTGTGAAGAAGAGCTTAAGCTCGAAATATCAGTGATACTCTAGTTTACTCAATCTTTCATTGAACATTAATTAAATCTTATGTCTTTATTCACAAACCTTTGCTTGATTTGTGTGTGTTAAAGAATATTTGTAATTATAAGATAGAACATAGCTTTAAATCTGTTCAATGTTTACTTGAGAACCAAATACGTGAATATAATCGCCATTAATACTGCAATTGTCCAAATGTGATAATTTTGTATTTTTTCTATTAACGCTCATTATAGTGAACTTCAAATATTTGTTTTAAATTGTACTGTAAATATAATGTTTACAATAACCTTTTAAATAGCTTTCTCCGGTGATCTAGTCCAATTATCATTGTTCCAAACAGGAAGTCTGGATCAGTTATCAACATCGAACAGTTTTCCTGCTCAAGAGAATTCTGCGGGTAAAATTATGTTTGATATTGTCGGTTTTGCATGTAGATCGTTGAGTTGCAAAGTCTTGCGAATGAGTAGGCACCGTTTTCTGCATCACGGGAAAGAAAAAAGACTGTTTGATACGGACCCTATTAACAAACGTGACACTAACATAAACAGGAAGTTCTTGCTATTACCCGATAATACGACAATAAAATAAATTATATAATGGGAGGCTACGAGGGCAAGCTTAGAAATGCACAGGTTATTAATTTAGAAATTTAGTTAAATACTGGATGCAGCTGAAAGTGCAGATCGTCACCTTGGCTATTTTATAGCAATAAACGCTCAAATTGCACAAATTCATAAGTACATGTACTAATACATTTGCACATACAAAGAGAGACTAGCATACACACAAACATATTCATTTATACAAGGGTATTTGATCATATACATATGTGGAGATGTTTGTGTGTGTATGTAAGTATGTATGGATAGATGGATGGATGTATATACAAACATATATGTATATACACATTTTACCACCATTCTACACGCGCTTCCTCCCCCCTCCTCCTAATCATCATCACCATCTTCAACGGCAGAATCCCCTGCATTCAAGCTGTGGCATATAACTGATTAAAAGCAAAAACAATTGTTTCAAAACAGAAAAAAAAATTACCACCAAAACTTTTTTTTCAGATCAGAGATTATTCGATATATATATATATATATATATATATATATATATATATATATATATATATATTAGTGTAGGTATGTGGAGGTATGTGGAGGAAAACCATAGGCTGTATATACATGCGTATATATGTGTGTGTGTGTGTGCGTGTGTGCGTACAGGTCTATGAATGTCTGCATGCACTTGTGTGAGTATGTTTCTGCCTATGAATGTATGCGTACACGTATTTGTGTGCATGTGATATGTCGGAAACCTTTTTTTTTTTATAACTGCCGCTATTCTCACGCCCACAACGGATTCTCAAACGTACACACACACATACATATACACTATCGTAAACACACACACACACAAGTATACACATACGCACGAACGCACACACACACACACACACACACACACACACACACACACACATATATATATATATATATATATATATATATATAACCGCCTTCTCCTATATCTTCCACCTTCACCAGTTACCTATGTCAATATAGTGACACACTTCTGCCCTTTGCTCTTTCACAAAAGATATAACACATATATTATGCACCGCCCCACCTCCCGCTACGTACATTGTACACTCTGTCCAACTATTCATTGTACACCAAAAGCTAACGCTATTTTACTTACAAACACAATGCAAACTAACTCCATATATGTGTGCGTGCGCGCGTGGATGTTTGTACATATCTGAGCATATTTATGTGTACATATGCCGACATAAATAAATGCATACATAAGGGTGTGTGGCAAGAAGCTTTCCTCCAAACCCTACGGTTCCGGGTTCACTCTCACGGCGTGGCAAATGTTTCGTAACTATAGCCTCGAGCTCTATGTATGTGCGTGTGTGTGTGTGATTTTGTGTCTTTGTTTGTCCCCATCACCATCGCTGGAAAACTAATGTTGCTGCGTTTACATCTGCGCAATATATCTGTTCGGCAATAAGACTGTAACAGGATAGAGTAAGTCCCAGGGTTACAGAGAATTATCCCTAGGATTGATTTTTAAGACACTGCTCCAGCATGGCTGCAGTCAAACGACTGAAAGAAACAAAAGAGTAAAAAAAAGTCCAGTTGTCCCTCGCTGGTAACGGATGTAAGTCAACTCCTAAACACACAATTTTATATTCTTTTACTTCCTTCAGTCATTTGAGTTCACCCATGCTGCAGCAAGGACTCTAGTCGAACAAATCAACCCCAGGACTCATTCTTTGTAAGCCTAGTACTTATTCTATCGGTTATTTATGCCGAAACGCTATGTTACGGGTACGTAAACACATCAACATCGGTTGTCGAGCGATCGCGGGGCGACAAACACAGACACACAAACATACACACACACATATACATACATATATAAATATATATATATATATATATATATATATATATATATATAGATTCAAGATTGAATATGGTACTTATGCGTAGGCACCAGAATATCGTATCGTATGGTATTATACAAAAACCATTCCAAAAGGGTAGGTGATCAAAAAATCAAAAATAAGCAACACGGATTTCAAAGATGATTGCAGTACGCACGTTTCATGCCACTCCATTTATTTAAGTAATGCGAGCATTACATTAAATGCAATATGAAGAGCAATCTTCAGCTGCACGAACATGCAGAAAATTACAGTAGAATAGACATATTATAATTGTGGCAAAATTTCAAATCCAAGTGGGAGAAAGAATACATAAAAATCCAAGTGGGAGGAAGAATACATAAATCCATCTTGACATAGCCGAGTCTATCAGGCTAGTAATTGATTCTAGACAAAAGTTCTAACTGTCTCTGATTTTATTGTCTCTTATCTAGTGGTGATAGCATAAGGGACAATTACTTCTAAGGAAAGGGAAAGTGTAAGCAGTATGCCCGGACAAGGCTATAATATGTCTATTCTACTGTTATTTTCTGCATTTTCGTGCAGCTGAAGGTTGCTCTTCATATTGCATTTAATGTAATGCTCGCATTACTTAAATAAATGGAGTAGCATGAAACGTGCGTACTGCAATCATCTTTGAAATCCGTGTTGCTTATTTTTGATTTTATATATATATATATATATATATATATATATATATATATATATAGAGAGAGAGAGAGAGAGAGAGAGAGAGAGCTAATACATATAGTAGGTTAACAATACTATTTAGATCAGTGGAGAACTCCAGGTATTATTTTGACAGGGCCCAAGGTTATTGTTCATCACAATTCCATGTAAATCCATGGACGGGCTCCAGACAATCTGCTTTTTACTCAGAGTGATATATAAAACAAGTTAATGGTCATTACATATTTTTCCTTTATGGGAGCAAATTTGGCCTATAGATGTTTTCAGTAATCATTATACGTACATAGATGATAGGTTTACTCAATTGCTTTATTGATCAGTTGAGAAAACTTCAACCACTTAAAAGAATTAATGCTACTTTCGTCAGAGCCATTTCTGGTTATAACAAAGTTGAATACTGTCTATTTTTACTACGTCAACTCATGCACTCGCTATTCCTTTGTGCTCTGCTTTGTTATAACCAGAAACTGGCTCTGACGTAAGTAGCATTAATTGTTTTAAGTCGTTCGTTTTTTTCGTAACTGTTCAATACACCAATTGAGTAAACCTATCAGTAATGTAACTGTAATGATTAATAGAAACAGCTGTATGCCAAATTTGCTCCAGTAATGGAAAATTATGTAATGACCACTATTTTAACTTGATTTATATACATGTGTGTGTATATATATGTGTGTGTGTGTATATATATATATGTATGTGTATATAAGATAATATAAATAATATATATATATATATATATATATATATATGCATATATGGGTAAAGGTTGTCACCAACGGTAAACGACATGAAATACGAAGACAAATGAGTTAAATACGCAAATAACGTGAGCAAAAAGACAAGTAATACAAAGAATGACCCTTCATCAGCACAAAGATAAAATTCGTTGCTTGAAACATCCTGCAAATGTATACAGTTGGTTACATGGTTAAGAAGTTCAATGCCTGATGACGTGGATTCTAGATCAATTTCATTGCGCAGTACGTTGAGTAAGGCATGTGTGTTGTATCCTTCGACTGAGCATTGAATTTAGAGGTACACAGAAATACATATTTTGCAAATGTAAACACACAGAAAAACACCTACACATACATACAACCATACTTACACAACACACGCACATGCCAATATATAGAGTTAAAAGCTCAAAACATTAGTATACAGACAAAATAGTCTGGTGCAGGTACACAAACACACACACACTCGCGCACACACAAACACATACACACAGTATGTACATACAAACATACGCCACAAAACTAGTAAACTCTCAAACCACCTAGAGATACACATCCACATAGAAACATGCACATATGTGTACACATATGCATATATATACACATACATGTATGAACATGTGTGTATATATATATATATATATATATATATATATATATATATATATATGTGTGTGTGTGTGTGTGTGTGTATATACATATGTGCGCATATATCTACATATGTGTGTATATATATGCGCATATAACTGGTTATATATTTGTATACACATGCATAAATGCATGTGTGTGTTTATGTGTGTGTATATATACAAAACTTCATCTTGATACATAGATTTACAAACATACGTCCAAGCATGGACGTATGCGCGAGGTCATATGTAAACTTACACAGTAACACATACGTACACACCTACATATATACATTTATATATATATATATATATATATATATATATATATACACACATACACATATACATACAAAAACATACATACATATATATATATATATATATATATATATATATATATACATATATGTATACACATAAATTCATACACACACACATACATACATACAAAAAACATACGTACATACATACATACATACATACATCCATCCATACATACATACATACATACATATATATATATATATATATATATGCATACATACATACGGCTGTGCATACACTCATAAACATACCATCTTTAGAACTTTGGAAATCTGCAGATCTTGCTTGCTTTACGCTAGTCTTCTGTAACTAAGTTTAAATTGAATGCTATTACCATTTTTTCCCCTCTGTTTGTATATATATATATATATATATATATATATATATATATATATATATATATATATATATATATATATATATATATATATATATATATATATATATATATATATATGTTTATATACATATACATTCCATACATACATAAACATATATATATATGTATGTTTATAAGATTTGTATTTTTGCATGCATCTGTGTATATATTTCTTTGCTTGTATGTGTGTATATATATTTGTATATGAATATATGTTTCTATGTGTATATCTGTGTCTGCCTGTGTGCATATATATCTCTGTGTATTCGTGTGTATGTGTGTGTATGTTTTTCTTACTCTTTCAGTTTTTCTCTTTCACCCTCATTCTGTCTTATTTTTCCTCTTTCACTTTCCTTCCCTCTGCCTCTTTCCTCAACACCCCTCCTCCACCCTCACTACCACCGCCACTACCACCACGATCTCTCCACCAACAACAACCACCTCCGAAACCCCCATCCTCCTCACCCGTCTTTCACCGCTTGCCAGCAACCCAACCACGACCAACTCCCACATCTAGTGTCATGTAAATGACCCGTTGACGAGCAGTCGCTATGCTTCAGTGACTCCAGCCTAGAACGGTGGGAATAATAAAATAAAAAAAAGCAGCGACGGCTATGAAAAATCTCTGGTGTAAAAAGGGCCTACATCAAAGGGACGCCGTCAGGCTCCCCACCCCTCCACGCCACATGCACACGTACACACACATACATACACAGACGCACGCACACACAAACAAACACACGCACACACTATCACACTAGAACCACTTTCCTTTCTTCTCTCTTTCCTTTCTATCTGGCTTTCTTTCTCGTCAAACCTCTTTCCTATCAATCTTACTCTTTCAATCTTACTCTCTCTGTTTCTATCTATCTATCTATCTATCTATCTATCTATCTGTCTGCCTGTCTCTCTCTCAATCTATCTACATATCTTTCTCTTCCCCTCTATTTCTCATTCTCTCACTCACTCACTCACTCGAATACACACTCTATCTCCTCAATCGATATTTGATCGATGTATTCCACCGATTTCCTCCGCTCGGAGAAGCAGAGAAATTAAAAGGTATGTGAGGGAGTTAAAAAGAAAAAGAAGAAAAACCAAAAAAAAAAAAAACAATGAAAAGAAAAATAAAGAAAAATAAAGAAAAAATAAAGAAAAAAAAAATAATAATAATAATAATGAACGATGACTGAAAAAAAAGATATAATAACAAAAAAACTGGAAAACAAAAAAACAAACAAGACAGAAACACAGATAGGGGAACACCCTCCTCCTACTATCCCCCACCGTGACCATCACCATCAGAAAAAGAGAAGAAAAGTTAAGGAAACGAAAGTAAAGAAAATCTAAAAGCAAAAAAGCAGCCATGTGTCTATATATCAATATACATATACACTGCGTATATATATATATATATATATATATATATATATATATAAACATGTATGGAATGTATGTATATGGATATGGATATGTATATATAAGCTGACTAAGATATCCGTCTCCATCTTTTTCTTTCCTTCTTGTTCATATTGTTGTTGTTGTTGTTATTGTTGGCATTACTAATGATGCTGCTGTTGTTTTCGTTATGGCTGTCGTCGTTGTTCTCCAAGCATTGCTATCATCTCCATCATCATCATCATCATCATCATCATCATTAGCAGCAGCAGCAGCAGCGGCGTCATTAGAAGCAGCTTTTACTAATACCATTATTATTATTATTATCATTATTATTATTATTATTATTATTATTATTATTATTATTATTATTATCATTATTATTATTATTATTATTATTATAATCATGATCATTATTATTATTATTAGTAGTAGTAGAAGTAGTAGTAGTAGCAGTAGTTGTAGTAGTAGTAGTAATATCCTTAATATCACTATTATTACTGTTATTATTATTAATAATAATAATATTAATAATAGCAGTCACTTTTGTTTTGTTTTGTTTAATATTTTTTTGTCCTTCTTAGACATATTATTACTTTTTTTTCGTTTGTGTTTGTTGTTATATGCGCGCGCGTGTGTCTGCATATACATAGGTGTGTTTGTGTGTATATATATGCATACGTAAGTGTGTATGCGTGTGTGCAATTTACTTTTACTTTATTTTACATTTTTATCTTGTTTTTTTACTTTTGTTTTTAGCTTCAGTTCTTCGCTTCCATATTTTTTTTTATTTGCTTCTCTTGTCATGTTTTTAATTTTGTTTTGTTTGTTGTTTTTTTTCGGGATATTTCTTTTTGATTTGGGGAATTTTTTGCCCACTTTAATATAATATTTTTATTATTTTTTTACCCTCTTTCTATCTTTCATTTCCTTCAAACTCTATCGTTTGGGTGGATTGTTGTTTATATTTTTTATTCTCTTCCTTCACCTTCTCAATAGTTCTTTCTCTTGCATACCGTCTTTTCTTTCTCGTTTTTTTCTTTCTTTTTTTTTCCTTTACTCACTATTTTTCCTCCAATCCCATTTTCTTCAGCATTCTTTGTTTTCATTTCCTTCATTTGATACCTCGCTCTTTCCCACCTCTCTTTCTCTCTCTCTCTCACTCTGTTTCACTCTTTCCTCATTCTCACCCTCCTCTTCACTCCGATTACATTTAGTCTGATCACTTACGTTCATTCGATTCTCTTTTTCGATTTCATCACTTATACATCTCTACGTTAGATTTCATTCACCATACTTATTTTCGTTGGACTACTGAAAAGAACTTTACTTTCCTTTCGTAAAATTTTTCTTTCTTCATCTTTCATCTTCTAGGGCTACTGTCATCTTCATTCACATTTGATTATCTTCCTTATTCTTTCCTAATTTTCATTCCTATATACATACAAACATACATTATATATATATATGCAAAAAGAATTTCAATACGAGTTGATGGTATGAACAGGCTTTATTACAAATCACTACAGTTGTTTCGGTGCATCAGTATCAGCTGGTTAATGCCGTATGTTGCTTATATTATACACATTATTGCATTAATCTCGTACAATAGTTGTATACATGCACGTCATCAGGTGCATCGGGTCCAAAGTCCTGCTACATACGCTTCAGTTTCTCATTGTTTTATCCCCTCCCATATGATTTATATAATCGATATGATAGTATTATTGCTCTCTTCCATGTGGTCATGCTTATTATATGATTTGTTACCCATACATCGTTGAAACAATTGTAAACAATGGAATAAATGTAATACCAATAACTGCATTCTTCACTTGTTTCAAACAGGGGAAGTAAAAAATTATCCGCACTTCTACCAGTACTATATGTTCGCCGCACTGCTTTCACTGCTCGTGTGATAAAAGGTGCTGCTCTTTTGGTTACGTAACCGAGATTTGAATGATTGCTTCAGTTTCTTTCATTGTGTTAACGAGTGAACATGGCCTTTCCGCTGTCGGTGTGCGCCTAGGAAAGCGAGAAGTCTGTGATCCGATTTCTCTGGTCTTATAGCGAGTAAACTTCTGAAATTCATCGTAGGCTTTCGTACAATATAGGGACAGCGCTCTGTCTCGCAGAAGTGCGTATGAGTGAACTGAGAAGTTAAAAAATGGCCGGACAAGCGTTAAGCATGAAAAGGGAGTAGAACACCCACCCATCATTCCACCACAGATGTAAGGATTCAACAAGCTGTAGTTCTGGCGAACAGACGAGTGACCATCGATAAAGCGGCATGTTTTCTGCAAATTAGTCATGGTTCTACATACGAAATCATCCGCGACGTACTTCGCTTCCGTAAAGTCTGTCCGAGGTGGTTGCAAAGAAAGCTTACCGAAGCACATAAACACAATTGTGTGATCTGTCAATGCTTACTTGACAGCTACAACGATAAAGGCACAGCTTTTTGAAGAGAATAGTCACAGGAGATGGGATCTGGGTCCATCACTGTTAGCCAGAATCTAAAATGCAATGTACGGAGTGGAAACACGGACTCGCCAACAAAATAGAAATTCAAGACACAGCCTTCCTCAGAAAACAAAAATGATGCTGATCTCTTTTGGGATGCAAAAGGACTTATACTGGAACATTATCTAGTAAAGGGGTCTACAGTCACAGTGAAATGCTGGCCAACAGAAACCAGCAATTCGCACTAAACGCCGATGTCTATTGGAAAATCATATGCGGCGTCCAACGCCGTTTAGACCACTGAAAAAATTGAGTTTCGAGTTGGATTGGAACACACTGCCTACAGTTCAGATCTACTCTATTTAAATTATCACTTCTTTTGGCTGATCAACCATTTTTTACGATGTTGTAAATTTACTGCGACCAAAGACGTGCACGAAGCGGCGCATGAATCGCTGTGTGGCCTGTCGAATACCTTCTCTGATGAAATAGGCAAACTTGTGGACCGCTGGAAGAAGCAAATCGAAAAGCGAGGAAACTATGTAGAATAATGATGCAATTGTTCAACCTCTGCTTTTGTCTTTTGATATATTACAGCAACGAAAGTACGAATAATTTTTGACTTAGCCTCGTATATGTATAAATATACGTATATCTATCTATCTATCTATCTATCTATCTATCTATATATATATATATATACGCACATATATATATGTGTGTGTGTATTTATCTCTCTGCCTCTCTCTCTCTCTCTCTATTATATATATATATATATATATATATATATATATATATATATATATATATATATATATATATATATATATGTATATATATATATATATACATATATATATATATATATATATATATATATATATATATATATGCATACATACGCACGTGCAAAGGTCTTCTGCACCGTTTCCGCCTACCAAACTCTCTTGAAGCACTTTGGCTATCCAGTGTTCATAATAGAAGACACTTGACTGATGTGAGGAGCAACGAATCCGAAAAAACAAAACAAAAAAAAAACTACGTAGTTTAGAAGCGAACTTCCTAACCAGAAACCAATGGCTGCATCTGTCTTAAACCTCCTCTCCTTTCTTACTCTTTCGCGCCATTTCTTTTTTCACTCTCTTTTCCATTAATTTCATCCTAAATTACTTCATTACATTTCTCATTGCCATTTTTCATTCCGACTGATTTCATTATTGTATTCTTTCCATTATTCTATTTCTATTTCCTTTCTTACCAAATACCTTTATATTCATATTCTTCTGTCTGTTCTTATTACTTAAGACGTTTTCCCCACAATATTCCAATATTTTCTTTCCTGCTTTTATTCTCACCTCCTCTCGTTCTCCTTTCTTTCTAAACGTACTTCTTCGTTCAGCATTTTATTTTTATTTTCCTATTTCTATCGTTCATATTTAATATTTATTATTTTTTTTATTGTATTTTTTCCATTCCCAGCTTCATCTGTTTTCTTGTTTTTCCATTTCTAAAATGTTTATATATTATATTCGCTCTCATTCTCTTCTTTTTATTTTTAGATCATCATATTTTCTTTGTTTTATGTTTGCTTTTTTTTTTTTGTCGCTGTATTCCTTCTCTTTCACATACGTCTAATTTTCATAATTATTTTTCGTGTCTCATTCCTTGCTCCCTTCCACTTTTACGTTTCGTTATTTTTGCAATTTGATTCTGTGTAATTATCACATATCTTTCATTCCCTCTTTCTTTCACTCATTCTATCTCCCGTCATATCTCCCTCTCACACACTTTCTCACTTTCTG
>NC_142943.1:34069401-34079401 GCF_046866305.1 Octopus bimaculoides | reverse complement strand
GTATGCGTGTATGTGCGTGCGTGTGCGTGTACAGAAAGAGATAGATCTCAGTGTGTATGAATATATAAATCTGAGCATAAATTAAAAATAATAAGCACACACAGGCATATATTACATATGTGTGTATATTGAAAGATATAACAGTATATATATATATATATATATATACATACATATATATATATATATATATATATATATATATATATATATATATATATATATATATATATATATATATATATATATATATATATATATATATATATATATATATATATATGCATGTATACCCATATATAGAAAGACAGACTCATACATACATGCATATATATATATATATATATATATATATATATATATATATATATATATACATACAACATCAGTGTGTGTATACATAGGGTGTGTGTACTGAATTTGCTTGTTTTTGTCCAATCGTATTTGTATAGTTAACGCTTTTTGATGCTCTGCTATTTTTTAGTTTACTAGATATGAATTCATTTTTTTTTTCTTGTTCTCTTGGTTCTTGTATACTTCTTTTGGTATTTCGTATTATTTTTCTTATTGTTTTTCTTTGGGGTCTGATACTTTTGAGATTTTGCTACTATCTTTATTATTTCGCTATCACTATTTTTTCTGTCTGATACGTGGAGTCTTTTTTTTTTTGTGATTATGTCTGTGCTGTGTGTATGTATGTAAGTATTTATCTTTGGTTCTCAGTGTATGTAAATGTGGTCTAGAGAGTTCATGTGTGTGAATAGTAAAAGTTGTATATTGGTGCTCTTTAATATTTGTTTTTTGTTTTTTATGTTTGTATATATATATATATATATATATATATATATATATATATATATATATATATATATATATATATATATATACACGTGTGTGTGTTTATGTATTTGTCTGTATGTGCATATATATGTTTTATTCTTTGTTTTCCCCTTTTCATGTATGTCATAGGTCAGAGGCCTTTTTCTAATTTAATGTTGTTGATATCACTGTCGTTGTTGGTCTTGGTTTATAATGATGATGATGAATGTGATGGCGTAGATGTTGATGAGGATAACGACGATGATGATGATGTTGCTGTTGTGGTTGTTGTTGATGGTGATGATAATGATGGTGATGATGAGGAGGAGGATGACGATGACGATGAAGAGGATGATGATCATGATGATGATATTGATGGTGAGGATGATATTTTTGTTGTTGTTGTTGCTGTTGGTGGTGGTCGTGGTCGTGGAAGTAGTGGTGGTGGTGGTGGTGATACTGTTGGTTATGATGATGATGATGCTTTTTTTGGTAACTTTTCGTTCTTAGAATGCAGTTCATTGATTTTCGATAAATTTCCTCGTTTCAAAACAAAAATAACTAAATAAATAATAATAACAGAAAAAAATTGAACCATAACAACAACAAAAACAACAACAACAACAACACAAGTATCAGTAGTACTACTAACAATAATATGGATAATGTTATCACAAAAAATGCAACACAAGCAAAAATAATAAAAAAAAAATATATTACTAACAATAATGTGTGATGCTATTCCATATTCTCAGTTGGTGATCTTGATATTTTTTTAAATATTACATTTTTTTATTCGTTCTTTTATTTTGCAGTGAGTGAGCATTTTTATATTTTGTCTTTGCCTTTATTCTTTTAAAATATTTTGTCAGCACCATGTGTGTATGTGATATTATAAACATACATACATATATATATATATGCATATATATGTACACATACGTATATACATTTATGTACATATATACACGTACTTATATATATATACATATATATATATATATATATATATATATATATATATATATATATATATATATATATATATATATATATATATATATATATATATATATATCAAGAGGAGGAAAAATGCCATTATCTACTTCCAAAGTCTTCTTTTATTATCTTGATAGTTTTTTTGTTTTTTTTGTATCAACGAACTCATAATGTATCCATAGGCAATAGCATAACAGCCATATATCGATTGATCCCTGTAGTGATAATGATGATGATGAGAATGATAGTGATGATGATGATGATGATGATGATGATCATCATCATCATCATCATCATCATCATCATCATCATCATCATCATCATCATCATCATCATCACCACTATCATCATCATCATCATCATCATCATCATCAACATCATCATCAACAGCAGCAGCAGCAGCAGCAGCAGCAGCAACAGCGTCAGCAGCACTGTCATCATCTTCATCATGTTCATTATCATTATCATTATCATTGCCAGCATCGGCAGTAGCACCAACAATCTGCTCATCATCATCATCATCATCATCATCATCATCACCATCAGTGTCATCAGTCATCCTAATCCTGTTGGTAGTGGTGATGGTAACGGCAGTGGTCGTGGCGATGATAATGATTATGATGAAAATGAGGATCATAATAGTAATAATCAACATCATCATCATCATCATCATCATCATCATCATCATCCCCACCACCACCACCAACGCCAACACCCTCACCACCACCACCACCAACACCACTACCATCATCACCATCATCATTATAACAACACTTATGAGGTTCATCAGTGTTATGGTAATGACGACGTAGTTTTTGTAGTTAAATTAATGATGGTAAAAACGACGACGGTCAGTACTGAGACAATGGAGGATATTGTATTGTGGAGAGTATTGATGCTAACGATTTGTGAAGATGTCAGCGATAATGATACTGACGACGAAGGCGGTGATGAAGAAGATGAAGAAGAGAGAAACAAAAGGACGACGACGACGAAGGTGGTGATGAAGACGATGACACCGCCGATGGCTGTGCTTGTGGTACTGCTGCTCTTTACGACGATGGTGATGATGATGAAGAGGAGAACGAAGAGGAAAACGATGACAACGACGACGATGTTGATGATGATGATGAAGATAATGATGACGATAATGAAGATTACTGCAGTTGCAGATAATTAAGATGGTAATATTAAAGATAATATTCGTTTCACATTTTGCCACAAGGGCAGCGAAGTTGGTTGCGGGGCAAGTCAATAACATCGACCCCAGTACCCAACCGGTACTTATTTTATTGACCCCCAAAAGAAGAAAGGCAAACCTGACCTCGTGGTATTTGAACTCAGATCGTAAAAAAAAAACAGGCGAAATGCTACTAAGCATTTTACCTGACATACTATAACGATTCTGCTAGCTCGCCACCGTAATAGCAAAGATAATATTAAAATAATTATGTAATTATAATAAGGAAAGCAGTAATTAGGGAAAAGAAATAATAGCAAAGGCTGGAAGCACAAAAACAGAGCTAACACTACTTTGCTGTTTGGAAAACTATCCATTAACATTGATGCTACCAACTTGAAGAATATTGTAAAATAAATAAAATATAACAATTACGAAAATGTTGAGAATGTGTAAGTAATACATTAATTTAGTTGTGAGCTTTTATTGCTCTTTGCCTCGTATAAGCAGTGTATTGTAAATGTATTCACTAAGATCCAATTGTCTACCACATGTAAAACTATGACGAGGTTTACATAAAATAATTGATAGATTTTATTCTCCATGGAAAAATCTTATACAATCCAAAATAAAATTGTATCATTTGACCACAGATTAAAAGGGAAACGGGTACTTTCAACGTGATGCGAAAAAAATATGCAAATCAAACGTAGAAGATACTGTTACCGCAAACAAATAAACGGCACTTTAAAACAAAATAAGCGCCACCTAAAAATTCAAAACCGCGTTAAAAAAAAAATGAACACAAACTAAAAACGTTTTTATATTACTCTTTTTATTCTTTTACTTGTTTCAGTCATATGACTGCGGCCATGCTGGAGCACCACCTTTTAGTCGAAGAAATCGACCCCAGGACTTATTTTTGTAAGCTTAGTACTTATTCTATCGTTCTCTTTTGCCGAGACGCTATGTTACGGGGACGTAAACACACCGGCATCGGTTGTCAAGCGATGTTGGAGGACAAACACAGACACACAGACATCTAAACATACATACATATATATATATATATATATATATATATATATATATATATATATATGACTGGCTTCTTTCAGTTTCCGTCTACCAAATCCACTCACAAGGCTTTGGTCGGCCCGAAGCTATAGTAGAAGACTGAACCCGGAACCATATGGTTGTAAGCAAGCTACTTACCACACAGCCACTCGTGCGCCTATTACATGCATAATTTATTATATTACATAAGTGAAAGAAGGAAACTACCACCACCAAGACATCTATAATAATGATTTTGCTACTTTAACTCCTCCAAGACTACCGAACATACCTTGATGAAACTTGACACATGTGGGGTATTATGCCCATGCGGTCACTTATGCACTTGGAATTTTAAAAGAAATCGATTTTCAAAAAATCGTAACATTTCGGCATTTTTCGTCATCGTAACATCAATTTGACAAAAAATGCCGAAATTTGATGAAAAATATTTCATGGGTATAATCAGACAGCTTATTAACGGTAATGTATTTAGCATTTGCTAATTCTTCATTTCAATGCGAATTGTTTTGATTTGCTAAAACTTAAAGTAAGACAGTAATATACAGATCGTATAGTCTGGAGGCAAAGGGGTTCAACAATCAAACTGATGCTGAAAGTGCGTTCAAAGAGTTCATCAGTTCCAGAACTCCAGATTTTTATGTTACCAGAATAAACAAACTTGTAGCTCGTTGGCAAAAATGTGTTGATTGTAATGGTGCTTACTTTTGATGAATGAAATTTCCGTATTGTTGAAATATATTATGATGAATTTCACGTTACGAAACGTTGCTGACTTTTTACTCAGCCTGATATATTGCATTTCAAAGAAGCCTAAATATGATAATTAAACCAGAGACTAATAAATACGTTGGAATTAATGGCCTAATTAGATTACTACCTTCACAAAAGAAAGAAAATGCAAAGGACGAATATTACAGAACATTAGATTAGCATTTAAAACAGGGTTAACCGCCATCGTATTTGGTTGTTCCAGTAGCTGGTAATAGGTATAATATTCTCAAAGTAAATTATCAATATTAGCTAGCCCATTGCGCGACTCCTGGGCCGATTAATACCTTGTGAGAGGTATATGTGAAAGAAAGAGAGTGTGTCTCTTTGCGTGTGAATGTCTGTGTTTGGCCACCACCACTGAAGGTTGACAACCTGTGATGACATGTTTACATCCCGATGAATTAGCGGATTGGCAAATACTCAAAAGAATAAGTATCATGCTTAAAAATTATTTACTGTAGACGATTTCTTTTTAGTATAAAACTTTCCAAGGTGGTGCCCGAGTATGGCTGCAGTCTAATGACTGAAGCAAGCGAAAAGAAAGGGAAAAAACAACATCAAATTAAAAACAGAGAAAATATTATCGTATTTCGAATACATCAGATTTCAAACCGAGATTTCTCAGCTTTCAAGCTTCTCACACTTCAGTCAGCTGCTTTCAGATTTCAGGCTTTCGATGCTTTCTAAATGTGTTGAAAATTGTTTTTAACCCTGTTTCTTTTGTAGTCTTAGCAGATATTAGTCAAGCAAAGGTTTTTCTTTCCAACAAACCGTAGTACATCAACCTTCGTTTATTACGCTCAGACACCAATAATGCATGAGAAGATGACAGATGCATCTCCACAAGAACATTATAAAAGGAATGAATAGAAGATTCATGACCACAGAGTTGCGTCCCACAGCTGTGAAGTTTCTATCATCACATATTTTCTTGATCATCTCTACCTTTTCTTTTACAAAACACTTTTGTCTGGATCGTTTGGCCATATAAACACAGAGATAGTCAGTGCATTCAAAGTACTGAGCAATGTTGGAAGTCGTTGGGGCGCGTTTTTGCGGTCCGAGCAGAACCTTCAACTAATAGCAGGTCTATACTATCAAAGCTCAATCTGTGTTAAGCATAACATGTTTCACAATTCAGAGTAGCGTGTTGTTCCTTATCAATAATGAAGGAATCAGTACATATTGTAATTAGTAATAAACTGAATGTACGATTTTTCAATTCAGATGGTTTCAAAACATGATTCTCTATTCGCTTGAAACATGTTTTAAATTAGACTCTGTTTTATATTTGTCTGCTTTCAGCTATATCACTTGACAGCATCGGTTCTCGTCCTATCACCGAAGTTAAACAAAGTCGAGTCTAGTTAATAAACAAACAGGTAATTGCATATGGAACCTAGTTATTGTACGTATCAGTTTTAGGTGCAGGCATGATCCTGTGTTTAAGAAGCTCACTTTGCTGTCACAAACTTACAGAATCAGTCCTAACTGCGTGGCACCATCGACAAATGCCTTCTATTATAGCAATAGGTCAACCAGTGGAGGTGTGAAACGCTAGTGGTTAGAGTGTTGGGCTCATGATCATGAGGTTGTGGTTTCGATTCCTTGACGGCGCTACGCGTTGGGTTCTTGAACACAACACTTCATTTCACTTTTAACCGGTCCACTGAGCTGGCAAAATAAGTAATCCTGCGATGAACTGGCGTCTTGTCCAGGTGGGAAATATATAAGCCATGAAACTGGGAAAGCAGCCCTTATGAGTCGATATGACTTGAGAAGGTAACTATTTTTGCTGGGGTACCAACGCCTATATAATTCTGAAGATCAGATCCAGACTTACTGAAAACTATTACAGGGATGTATATTCCATTTTTGACAAATCCCTAGAAATATTCAGACACAAACGTGCAGAAAAGGTTTTATATGATTAAGTAAATAAACAATAAACATAAATGGGAAAGAACTTAACCATTTATTTTAGTAAATCTGTGTTAAGTAATACACTTAACAGATACGTCATGCTCCCCAAAAATGTATTTTTCTTTGCATGTAAATTTAACAATACACATGCTAATATATGAAGATACATAAATACATACATTCACACACACACACACATATGTATATATGTATATATATATATATATATATATATATATATATATATATATATATATATATATATATATATATATACGTATGTGTATGTATGTATGTATGTGAGAACGTGTGTGAGCTGCTGTATATATATATATATATATATATATATATATATATATATATATATATATATATATATATATAGAGAGAGAGAGAGAGAGAGAGAGAGAGAGAGATAAATACATATGTATACATGCATATATACACACACACACACGAGCGGATATATCCATATATGTATGTATATGCATACATATATATGGGCACGCATATAAAGACACATGCACACACACACATATATACATCCATACATGTTTCTGTATATGTGTGCGTATGCATATATGCGTGTATGCATATATGCGTGTATGTATGTATGTAAGTATATATATATATATATATATATATATATATATATATATATGTGTGTGTGTGTGTGTGTGTGTGTGTGTGTGTGTGTGTGTGTCTGTGTGTGTGGGGGAGGGGAGGGAGACAGAGGCAGAAGGAGCACATATGTCAGTAAGTAGATAGGCCTTATTTTACATATACAGAATATTTTATATGACACGGCATTAGTTTAGCTGATTTAAAATTACAAAGAAATATTTTCATAACATCATAAATGCTTGTAAGTAATTATTTGCATATATGTGCATCTCTGTGTGTTTCCATGTGTGTATATGTGTGTATGTGTGTGTATACGTATGCATATATATGTGCGTGTATATGTATACATATATATATCTACGTATACATATATATACATACATTTATGCATATATATATATATATATTATATTTCTACATACATACAAATTTATTCATATACCTATATCTGTATATCTATGCATACAGCTATATATATGTGTGTCTGTGTGTGTGTGTATACATATATATGTTTATATATATATGTATATATATATATATATATATATATATATATATATATATATATATATATATATATATATATATATATATATATATATATATATATATGTATGTATTTGTGTGTGTGTCTGTTACACAGTGAGTTTGAGAGAGTCAGGTAGAAAAGAGAAGAACAGAAAAAAAAATAATGTAATGAGTGAAAAGGGGAAAATAGAGACAGAGAAATAAAGAGAGAGCAGAAAGATTCAGAGAGAGAGAGCAGAAAGATTCAGAGAGAGAGAGAGAAAGAGAGAGAGAGAGAGAGAGAGAGAGAGAGAGAGAGAGAGAGAGAGAGAGAGAGAGAGAGAGAGAGAGAGAGAGCGAGAACACATTGAAAAAGAAAGAGAAATGGCGAAACACTATATATGCATATCATATCATATGTAATTTTTCCCTTCTTTTTTCGACAACAGAGTTAGTTTGCATCACCTATTGTATGTTCAAAGATATACAATCTGAACCCTGACGAATAACATTGATTAATTTTCCGCACCACCACAGCAGAATAAAACATATTCGCCAATGCTTCATGCATAAAAATGCATATTTATTTAATTTATCTATCTATGTATTCACATAGATATTTATTATTGTAAATATATACAGTGTAAGATTCGAAGCGTATAGAATATAGTTTTTTTTTTCTTCATTGTCTGTTTGTTTATTTCTCAGATTTTTAACAATCTTTTTTTTCAGTGCGTGTGTGTTTGTGTGTGTGTGTGTGTGTGTGTGTGTGTGTGTGTGTGTGTGTGTGTGTGTGCTTGTGAGTTCATGTGCGCGTCCGTGGGTTTTGTTGGGTTGGGTCATTTTACGTGTATTTCATTTCATTTAATACGTATTTGCATGCATATAGGTATATAAATGTACCATAGAAACATACGCATGTGTGTGTGTATACATGAGTATATATATATATATATATATATATATATATATATATATATATATACATATTTATATATATATATGTGTGTGTGTGTGTGTTTAATTATCTAAATATATCTATATCTATCTATATATATATATATATATATATATATATATATATATATATATATATATATATATATACATATATATATATGTATATAAATATATGTATCTGTATATATGTAAATATATATGTTAAATCAGTGAATGAATTTTTATATCCTTATATCTATCTATCTATATATATATATATATATATATATGGGTGTGTGTGTGTGTGTGTGTGTGTGTGTGTGTGTATGCCTCTGTGCATGTTAGCATGTATGTATGCAATATGTTTAAAATACGTAAATTTAGGATTCGTGCATATATATATATATATATATATATATATATATATATATATAGACAGATAGATAGATATAAATATAGATATAGATATGTATACACACATATACATACGTGTGTGTGTGTGTGTGTGTGTGTGTGTGTGTGTGTGTTTGTGTGTGTGTGAAGTCACAGAAACGTATCCTAAAAATCAACAAAATTGTGCATATGCATGCAGACTCGCAGCCTAGAGGATTCGTATCAAATTGTATTTTAATTATTACAAATACATTAAAACATGTTGTTTTTTTTTTTTCATAGAGACATCCTTCGTTGTACATGTATGTGTGTGTGTGTGTGTGTGTGCGTGTGCGTCTGTGTGTGTTCGTGTGTATGTGAGTGTGTGTGCATGTGAGTCTGTGTGTTTGTGTGTGCACACATTTAAGAATATGAATGTATATATATGTATGTGTATTTGTTTTATGTGCGTGTATGCATATGGACGCTCACGCTTGTATACTGAAACGCCGATATATGAATATATATCTTTGTTCGTATATGTTCATTTATTTGATTGTGCATACAAGCATATATATGTAAACATATGCATGTGTATATATATATACAAACATACATGCATATACATATCTGCATATGTATATATTATACATGCACATATACATATATCCATGTAGACATATATAGTTATATTGCGTATGTGTACATATATATATATTTTTAATTGCTTTGTCGTTTATCACATTATTCAAGATTTTAATGTTTATTTCAATAATAATTATAATA
>NC_142943.1:34051901-34064401 GCF_046866305.1 Octopus bimaculoides | reverse complement strand
AATATGTGAAGTAATGAAGAAGCGGTGGCAGGAAGATCTCCATTTCAACTACGATGTTGATTCTAGCGTGTAATGTTACAAAGTTTTCCGTTTTCTCTCTCGTTCTCCATCTCTTTCACTCCGTATATTTGTCAGTCTGTCTGTCTGTCTATCAATCTATCTATCTATCTATCTATCTATCTATCTATCTATCTATCTATCTATCTATCTATCTAGTCATGGATCAAGAAGAGGCCTAGGAAGGGCGAATGGCACCGCGAGTGTCGCGCTGCTCTTCGGCAACTCCAACAACCCGGGTCAACCTTGAGCGACTGCATCACAACTAACGCATTCTATAGTGGATTAGTGGAGGGAAGGTACGACGACGATCTCGGGGCGAACCTGGGCGTCGACGAGGAATACCTGACCCGCCTGTTTAAGACAACCTTCGGGCCGGGACCTATGGACAACTTCCAGAGATCCCTGGCCTGGCAGTGCTATCGAGAAGCACTACCCGTTCGGGATAAGCTCTACAGGCATGGCTCGAGAAACACGGGGCCGACCTGTCCCAGATGCCGGCAGAGCGACGAAACCGTTCTGCACGCACTCGTACAGTGTCCCACCATTTCCGAGCTGTGGGCTTACGTCGAACAACTGCTATCGCGTGTGGGACGAGTCGGTCTATCAGCCGAGTCTATCGTGAATATTGTCGCGCCTCCTTCCTTTAAACGGGAAGGAAGAGCTATTTTCATCGTACTTGTGGCTATGGCGAAAGAATGTGTATGGTGGACGCGTCTGAAAGGTCTAGAGACAAAGACTTTCCTCTCTGGGCAATCTCTCATCAACTTCTTCAAGTATCACCTGAAGAGGAAGGTGAGAGTAGAAAGGGAAGTCTTGTCTAGTGAATGCTTCAAAAAAAGATGGGTGAATGTAGCAAGGATGGCACGTGTGAACGACGGAGCCATCTTGAGCATAACCCTATGAACAAGAAAAAAACAAAAAACAAAAAGGCAAAAGAGAGACACTTACTGTTATAGTTTCTTCAATGAGAATATTGACCAAGGTTACCGTGGTCTTTTCCGTAGGCTTTTCCTTCCACGGCTAAACCTAAACTGTCCTCCCCTCTTTTACACGAGAACATTACTGTGTGATACACGATCCCTATTGATCGGCCCTTCCATTTTTTTTCTCGATCCCTTTTGATCGAACTCCCCCCTTTTCCCTTCCTACGATCCCTTTTGATCGACACCACCACTTTTTTTTTCCCCTCCCAAAAAGAAAAGCTCTACATTGTATTTGTCCCATCTTCGTTGAGCCCTGTGTGGCTAATAAAAGAAATGTATCTTTATAGATGAAATCATTAATTAGCAAATAGATTTTACGTTATCAGTATACAGTTTGTAGCTGATGCATTTCTTCTAAGGGATCCCCTTTAAAAGGCGTGTATCACATTATACTTGTCTTTAAATTATACTTCAAAGCTAGGCGATACGAAGCTGCCGCGGAAGGAAAGAGAACTACATATATCGATATTTCGGAGATTTTTTTCTGCTCATCAGTGTCGAATATACATGCTCTTCTTCTGAAACGAATCCATCATGACCAGCTAGGATTGTATACCAATAACGTAAAATCTATTTGCTTATGTGCGATTTCGTTTCATCTATGAAATTAGATAGACAGTTAGATAAATAGATAGATAGATAGATAGATAGATAGATAGATAGATAGATAGATAGATAGATAGATAGATAGATAGATAGATAGATAGATAAACACACGGAGTGAAGAGATGGAAAATGAGAGAGAAAACTGAAAACATTGTAACATCACACTCTAGATTCAACATCGCAGTGTTGAAATGAAAATTCTTCAACCAATGTTTCTTCAGTACTTCAGACACTTGGAGTTGTAGGCTTCTCTCAAATATAATGTATATCGATTGCCCATTATAAGAAGATTTTTTTAATTTTTTTATTGGAGACAAGATTAAAAATTTGGTGAAGATTTTAAGAATTTCTTGATGGTCGTTTTATTTTTCTAAATAAAATCATTGATAACAATTTTGAGAATTAACTGAAAAACAAAACGAAGCCAGCATATAGTTCATTATGTTTGTAGTTGCTAAACCATTTCCATATAACAGAGACAATTTACCTCAAATTTCTCACCACAACAATATTTCAAAATGAATATTGAACCGAAAGAAAACATATAGGAATGAGTACAAACCCAGATATTTTGTTTGAAAATGAACACAGTATAATCACGAGTGGAACGGTTTTGATTTAACGGTATGTTTTCTCGGTCAGCACTGACCTGGTGCTAGATAACAATAAGAACAACTCCAACAACAATAACAACAAAAAGGAGTCGTAGCAGGGTCACTTCTTTGACTCAGTGAGACACCACTGATTGATGTAAACAATAATGGCAATACTATTAAGTGACTAGGCACAGATGCCAGACGCTAGATAACTCAAATAAACGGAAATTAAATTTTCTTTTTAGATATATTTATTTTTCTTTCATCTGATGCTTGATAATGTATGAAGACAGGAGAAGTGGGGAGGGTGTCTTCTTATGATCCATTTCTCCTAAAGATAATTTCTCCTCTTTTTCCTTTAGCCACCCCCCACCCCACACTTTTTTTCACTTCTAAGCTTCAGTTCCTCCATAGGGCTCCTGCAGTTGTTAATGTTATTCTTTTATAATCTGGCTGGTTTTAGTCACTCAACTGCGCATCATGCTGAAGAACCAGATTCAAGTTTCTTTATTTTTCTTATTTCTTTCTTCCTTTCTTTCTCTTTTACTTCTTAAAGTCCTTTGATAGTGGCCGTGTTGGGGCACCGTAATGAAGTGTTTAGTTGAACAAATCGACCTGTATTAAAATCTGGTACTTATTGTATCGAATAGTTTTGCTGAACTGCTGCGTTAATGAGCACGTAAATAAATCAGCACGTGTTGTCAAGCGGTGAAGATGAAAACACACACACACACACACATTCTTTTATTCGTTTATTCTTTTACTTGTTTCAGTTATTTGACTACGGCCATGCTGTGGCACCTCCTTTTAAACAAGCCAATCGACCACAAGGCTTATTTACTTTCAAGCCTACTACATATTCTATCGGTCTCTTTTGCCGAACCGGTTAAAGGGACATAAACGCAACAAAAGAGTTAAAGGGGCATAAATGCAGAATGTGTGGCGAGAGGGGTGAATCGGTATGGTTGATCGTCAACGAGTGCACGAAATTGATACAACACGAATATAAAAGACGCCGTGACAATGTGGTAAGAATGATCCATTTGGAGTTCTGCGGAAATCATGGCCTACAAAGAGCGAAGACGTGGTAGGAGCAAACCTCAGAAGGAGTCATCGAAAAGGAGAATTGCAAAATCCTGTGGGATACAATAATCCAGTGCGATCACCTGACCAGACATCGGAAACCGGACATTGTTGTGGTGAATAAAAGAGCAAAAATATGCATGATAATCGACACAGCATGTCCCGGTGACAACAGGATCAATGCGAAAGAAGAAAATTAAGAAACAATGATGATTTGAAGTGGGAAATACGAAGGTTGTGGCTATTGAGGAGAGTCGACGTAATGCCAATAGTAATTGGTGCACTTGGAAGTATCAGCACTCAACTACCAACATGGCTGAAAAAGATTGGTGCAAGTATCAAAGTAGAACACCAGTAAAAAGCAGCATTGCTCAGAACTGCATAAGTTCTTCGCCAGTTTCTTGAAGCATAACCAGTAAACAAGTGTCACGTAGACAACTGACACTTTCCATCATACCCAGCAAAAAAAAAAATGTGAGTTTTCATCCCATAATAATAATAATGATAATTACCATGAAAATAAAAAATAAAAATTAAACGACGAAACACATGGGAGAGGCACTTAAATTGGCAAATATTAAAAAGAAAAACAATAAAAAATGAAAGAAAATAAAAAAATTAAGTCGTAGAACATGAGAAATTAGAGAGAAAGAAAGAAACAAGGGAAGAAAGACTGAAAAAGAAAGGAAATGAGAGAATGGAAGACCGAAAGAATGAATGAAAACATTTAAAAAATAAAGACAACATGAGAGACGGAAAGAATGAAAGAAAAGAAAGCATGATTGAATGACGGAAAAAACACTGAACGAAAGGAAGAAGCAGAAGGAAGGAAAGAAAGAAAGAAAGGTAGGAAAGAAGAATGAATGAAAGAAAGAAAAGAAGACAGGAAGAAATAAATAAAGAAAGTGTGTGTAGGTGTATAAAGAAAGATGGAGAGAATGCGCCAGAAAAAAAAAAGAAGAAAAATAGGCCGTTTGATGTTTGGCCCTTTTGATTGATATATTGTTCCAAGCTGGTCATGTCGTTAAAGGGATGGTGGCTGGACTGCTACCATTGCTGAATGCATCCGGTCAGTTATTTATCACCTCTGTAAATATGCAGATATGTATATACACATATAAACACGCACGGACGAACGTACACACGCTTGCACACACAAATATATGTGTGTGTACATGTGTGTGTGCGAGTGTGTGTATAAATATATATATATATATATATATATATATATATATATATATATATATATATATATATATATATATATACATATATACATATACACACATGCAAACGTATTTTTCTACTATTTTTTTTTTTTTAGTTTTTACTTGTTTCAGTCATTAGACAGCAGCATTGGCTTCAATAATTTTTAGTCAAACAAACCACACTACTTATTTTTTTAAAACCCTGCTGCTGCTTCTGTCGGTCCATTTTGCCAAATAGCTAATGTTATGTGGACATAAATAAAACAAGACAGGTTGTCAAGGTGTGTTGTTGGCGGAAAAAGACAGACGCGAAGACGCATACACACCTCCGCAAAAAATCTCAAATTTTATTTAATTTGCTTTGCGGGAAGGAGTGTTTCAACGAAGTCGCGTGAATTTGTCCTTGCCTTCGAAGCGCGGAGTAGATGAAACAGGGACAACTGACGAAGGGGTATACTCTTTATGTTGCATGTCTCGTTTCTCTGGGGGTTTTTTTTCGTTGTTCGAAAAAAAATTCATTTTCTATGTTTTTGTTTTTATGTTTTCGTTTCTCATTGTGTTCAACGTTTTTTAATTTTTTTTTTTATGTCCTATACCCATATATGCATGTATATATACATATATATGTACGTATGTACATATATGTATGGGTATATGCATATATTTATATATTATTTATATTATTACATACATACATACATACATACATACAGATTGAGTCGTACTGCGTAGCACCAAGGACAAGTGTAAATGTCTTCTTCTATAACCCCACGCCGAATAAAGCCTTGAAGCCCGTGAAAGAAGTTTGAATATATATATATATATATATATATATATATGTATATATATACACATACATATGTGTGTTTGCACGCGCACGTGTGACTGTATGTGCGCTTGTCCTGTGTTTGTCCCCCATCGCCACTTGACAACCGACGTGATATGTATACGTTCCCGCAACTTAGCGGTGAGGTAAAAAAAAAAAGGGGGGGCTGACAGAGTAAGTACCAGGTTTTAAAAAATAAGAATTGGGTTCGATTAGTTCGAGTCAAAATTCACGAAGACGGTGCTCCAGAATGGCCGCAGTTTGATGACTGAAACAAATAAAAGGTACCCTAAAAATGTCAAATTTTAAAAATAGAAAATGGTATTAACCTAGGCTTCGAGACAGGAATCAAATAATTGAAAGAGAACCTCCACATATAGACGTACTTATGATTAGATGAAAGTTATATTCAGAACAAAAGAGAAAAAATAGCAGATGGCGACTATTTTGACGTTTGAAAAATCTCTAATCCAATCCTGACTATAAAGTACAATTTTGATGCAATAAACTGGATGGCAGGATAAATGTTGATGTTAGATAAGAAAAACCCCAAAATTTTCAGAAATTTTTGTAACTTCAGATTAAGATGTCGATAGAGATATATTGGATCTACCACAAGAGTAGGGAGAAAAGAACTTGGTAGGAATAGTAAAATAAAGAGATATAGAAATGAATGAAACAAATATATTTTTTGCTGCAACCTAATTTCGCTGAGAGGAAATGTTTAGATAAGGACAGAAAAACAGAAAAGTGATAAAAACAAAACGGAAATTTTAAAGAATATACATGGAAACTAAAACGATAAGGAAAAGTCATTCACGCGGTCAGTTTTCTGTGAGATTTCACAGAGGAAGTAAGCTAATAAACAAGTTTAAAATGGCTCGAAATCCCTAGCTTGCATGCAGAAGGGGATTGTTCGATTTTATCTGAATGACTTCAGTGTATATAGCCTCCAGCAAATATAACCAAGATTAAGAATAAATAACTATATTAATTAATAAGAGGTTAACCTCAAATCCAGGCAGCACTATACTAATGACAAATGTTTTATTAATTTCATTGTAAACGTGAGGCGTATAGAATTCATGACCTTAAATGGTATATAAGCCGTAGAAATATTATACTTCCGTCGTCTCACCAGACTATTAAAATATGAAGCAATTGTTCTTCAGTATATCATTAGCAAAGAAATAAGAACAAAAACCAGATATCCAAACTTTAATAAATAGTATATCCTTCTTACGAACAATAGCAAAATAAGGAAATGAAGTACAGATAATCAGATAATGTTGGCACTCCGTCGATTACGACCTCGAGGGTTCCAGTTGATCCGATCAACAGAACAGCCTGCTCGTGAAAATAACGTGCAAGTGGCTGAGCACTCCACAGACACGTGTACCCTTAACGTAGTTCTCGGGGATATTCAGCGTGACACAGTGTGACAAGGCTGACCCTTTGAGTTACAGGCACAACAGAAACAGGAAGTAAGAATGGGAGAAAGTTGTGGTGGAAGAGTACAGCAGGGTTCACCACCATCCCCTTGCCGGAGCCTCGTGGAGCTTTAGGTGTTTTCGCTCAATAAACACAGGCATATGCAATATATGCGTGAATATATAGGCGCATCAGTGTGTGGCTAAAAGGCTCAACTTGCAGCCACGTAATTTCCGGTTCAGTTTCACCGCGCAGCACCTTAGGCAAGTGACCTCTGCTTTATCCCCGGACCGACCAAAATCTTCAGTGTGAATTTGGTGGGCGAAAACTATATGGAAGCCCGTCGTATATGTGTGCGTGCTTGTCACCACTACCCGACAACTGATGTTGGTTTCGTTACGTCCACCTAGCTTAGCGGTTAGGCTTAAGAGACAGATGAAATAATACCATATATAAAAGATATTGGGCTCAATTTCTTCGACTAAACTCTTCGAGGCGCAGTTCTTGCATGGTCGTATTCCAATGACTGAAACAAGCAAAAGATAAACTGTCTATCTGTGTGTGTATATGTATGTATCACTGTAAGTATTTATATATAGATACATGTATACGTACACCCAAACACATATATACCTTTATATATATTCATTTATTACATACATATATACATACATATATATATATGTATACATATACATACATACAGATATACGCTGTATTTAAAAATCATGTGATCACCTTTGATCATAAGTGTACTCGATCATAGCTGACCTGTGGCTAATCAACTACAACAACAAAATCAAATAAAATACGCAAAAAAAAAATAGAATAGAAGAAAGAATTATATTTAAAACAAAAACCAAAATGGCGAATGATTAATCGATCTTATTTTCTTACGCTTATTTACGTTTCAATGGCCAAAGTTATTATATAAGTATTTTCATTTTAATATTGTCGGTTTAGTGCATTATTTGTCAGTGATTTTTTTCGAAATTAGTCCAGTTTTTCAGTTTAGTCACGTATTAGTTGCGAAATACTATTGTTTAGTATATTGACCTTGTTTCTGTGATATTAGGAAAATTGGTTATAGAATCCGGAATGTCTGTGGAATTAGCTGGCAGTGATTACGACTCACGTGTGTGAAGGAAAAAAAAGGAAGTAGTTCGTTCAGTACATTTAAAATTTATACGCTAGTTTTTTGTAAAATATTTATAGCTACATCTGTCTGTCTATCAATTTGTCTGTCTGTCTGTCTGTCTATCTGTCTGTCTGTCTGTATGTGTGTATGTATGTATGTATTCATTATGTATGTATGTATGTATGTATGCGTGTGTATAACCGCCCGTGAATTGTTTCTCTTCTTTGTCTTCTGACATTCCTCTTTTCGACGAAGAGCTATGCTCGAAACGTTAACAATTCTTTCCTTTTACCGAGTGTCAAATTAATATATTGCTTGTGCAAGTCCTCACGTTCGTTTTCTTCTTTTGTTTTCGCCTTTTTAACTGTATATTCTTTGAATTTACACACACACACACACACACACACACACACACACACATACACACACACACACACACACACACACACACACACACACACACACACACACACACACACACACACACACACACACATATATATATATATATATATATATATATATATATAATACAGAATGGGACAACGACGCAAAACATCCAGACAGGTGATGCCAAAAAAGCCCAAAACATACAGATAGACGATACAAAGACAACACGCCGAAATTGCAAGGATCATCTGGAACTCGACTGAAGAGAGAAAACTCCGAATGACCTGTCCGTGTTTTCTTTGTATCGTCTATCTGGATGTTTTGTCCCTTTCTTGTATCACCTAAATGTCTGGATATATTACTCTTTTACTTGTTTCAGTCATTTCACTGTGGCCATGCTGGAGCACCGCCTTTAGTCGAGCAAATCGACCGCAGGACTTATTCATTGTAAGCTTAGTTCTTATTCTATCGGGCTCTTTTGCCGAACCGCTAGATTACAGGGCCGTAAACACGCCAGCATCGGTCGTCACAAACGCACAAACGTATACACATACACATACATACATATATATATATATATATATATATATATATATATATATATATATATATATACAACGGGCTTCTTTCAGTTTCCGTCTATGAAATCCACTCACAAGGCTTTGGTCGGCCCGAAGCTATAGTAGAACACACTTGCCCAAGGTGCCACGCAGTTGGACTGAACCCAGAACCATGTGGTTGGGAAGCAAGCTACTTACCACATAGCGACTCCTACGCCTAATATATATATAAGTTTATCATACAATCATATGTGATTTTGTACCTATGTAACTATAAACATATTTTTCAATAATTTGATGTCAACTTTGATAAATGACAATTTCGATAAATGACAAATTAATGTATGTACAATATTTATCAATAGAATATGATATGATCAATGTCGAGAATTTTAGTAGCAATATCAAAAATAGGAAAGAATAATTACAACTCCTGAAGGTGTTGTACCGCTTTTGAATACTTAACATTGTGAAAGTAACTTCCGGTGTTTGTACATTTTTATGAACATCTGACAACTGAGACTGAACAGAATTTTAAACTGCAGCTCAATCAAAAACCGGCCCCCAAACCCCTAGTAAATTACTACTACTACTACTACTACTACTACTCCTACTACTACTACGGCCACTGCAGCTGCTGCTACAGCTACTACTACCACCATCACCACTACTACCACCACCACCACTACCACCACCACCACTACTACTACTACTCATGCTGCTAATACTACTATGCTACCACTACTACTACAGCTACTACTACTAGTCTTACTACTACTACTGCTGCTGCGGCCGCCATTACTACTTCTACTACTACTACTGCAACTGCGCTACAATACTTACCATTCCTGCTGCTACTACTGCTATTTCTACTACCTCTGCTGTTGTTGCTGCTACTATTACTACTACTGTTACTGCTGCTGCTGCTCTTGCTACCACTTCTGGTGTTTGAGTTGATAATCAAGGCAATGACGATGACGATGATGATAATGATGACGATGCTACTGCTACTACTTCCTTCTACTGATATTATTACTGCTGCTTCTATTACCACTGTTGCTACTACCACTGCCACTATAACAACAACTACTACCACCACCGCCACAATTACTACTGCTGCTGCTGTTACTACTACTACTAATAATAATAATAATACTAATACTAATACTACTACTACTACTGCTGCTGCTGCTGCTGCTACCGGTGCTACAGATGCAAAGATAATGAAAGCAGCGAAAGTGTAATGGTGACCATAACACTACATTAATCCTAAAAGAGTGAGAGGAAGAGAGAGAGATGGAGAGAAAGAGAGAAAGAGAGAGAGGGAGAGAGAGAGAGAGGGAGGGGGAGAGAGAAAAACTTATGAAAGGTGAAGGAAAGAAAAGAGGTGAAAGAAACAGGGAGAGAGGTATAAGGAGAGAGAGAGAGAGAGAGAGAGAGAGAAAGTTTGGAGAGGGGTGTGAGATGAAGGAAGAGTAAAGTGGTGGCGAGGTGGGGGGGGGGGGGAGAGAAAGGGTTCTGTGTGTGGGGGGGCAACAAAGATAAAAGCGAGAGTCAATGGAGGAGAAAATACACTCCAAACCAACATCAACACCTCCACCGCCACCACCACCACCACCACCACACTATCATCATCATCACCATTACCATCAACATCATCATAAACACCATCAGCAATATCAACAACACAACCACAAATATGTCCACCAACCACCCATACCATCAACACTACCACCGCCTCCACCGTTAACGAAAGCGTCTCCGCCAACACCACCATCATCATCATAAACAAGAACGCCACCTACAATAATTCAACGATAAATAACACTACTGCCGCCATGTGTAAAAAGCATCACCATCACCATCATTATTGTCGCCACCTCCATCAGCATCACCGCCAACAACAACGCAACTACAAATGGTACCACCACCACCAACACTAGCACCACCACCACCAATACTACCACCACCACTATCAATGACATTACAAACACAAGCACCTCAACACCAATACTACTATCACTACTATCATCATTATTAACATCACCAAACGACCAAACAACGGCAACACCGCAACCATCTCAAATACCAACACCACCGCCAACACCACGACGACGACGACCACCGCCACCACCACCACCACCACCACCAACGTTTCCATTATCACCGCCATCACCATCACCATCACCGAAAACAACAACAACAACAGCAACAACAAGAACAACCCAATCATCATCAGAACCTTTATCACCACCACCACCACCAACAACGACAACAACAACAAAACACAATGCACACCAGCATCACCAACACCACCACCGCCACAAACGCCACAACCGCCACCACCACGACCACCACCACCGCCACAACCGCCACAACCGCCACCACCACCAACAACGCTGTTACGAACACCATCACCTCCGCCCATCCTCCAGCTTTCAAAAAAACTAAAAACACCCCAACCCGGCACCATCCCCGCCCTTGCTTCCATCCGCGCTTCTCCCCCTCTCCCTCATCCCGCACCTCTCTCTCACCCACACACCCACCCATACACCCGTGCATTCACTCAACCATCACGACCTCCATAGCCTAATCATTCAATCAACGAACATAACTGGCCAACCACCGAATCCTCCGCCGCGTTCACCCTTATCCGTTATTTTGCCATAACGTCCCCTCCTCCATTTTTTACATTCACCGTTCCTATCTCTCTATCTCATTCTCTCTCCTCCTCCTCCTCCTCCTCCTCCTCTCTCGCACCCTCTCTTTCTATTACATTGTGTTTCCTCCACACCTCCGTTCTCCTCCTACTCTCTTCCCTCCTCTTATTCCTTCCCAATGTGCTTCAGATAAGAAGTTAGCAGTGAAAGATCGATCTGAAGGCACGGCATCAGACGTGCGAGTATTTCTCACATTAAACTTGCCTTTTGACGGTCGGGAGTTTTCACTTAATGTGTTTTTTTTCTTTTCTTTTCTGGGTTTTTTTTTTTCATTTTTGTTTTTGCATTTCGTATTTTATATTTCTTTTTGTTTTTCTTTTCTTTTTTTGTAGCTTTCTTCCATTGTGTGCATTCGTTGCTGTTGTTTTTTTCCTTGGCCTTGTGAATCACAGCGGAGTTAACGTTGACGATGATTGTGGAGGATACGTGTGACTGCATTGATGGTGGTGGTGGTGGTGGTGGTGGTGGTGGTGGTGGTGATGATGATGATGATGATAAAGGTGCTTTTTTTTAAATGAAGATAATGGTAATCATGCTGCTAATCACGTTAATGATGAAGACGATGATGATGAGGAGTACGATGATGAAGATGCTGTTGATGATGGTGGTGGCAGTGGTGGTGGTCATGCTGCTGCTGCTGCTGCTGCTGACGATGATGATGATGATGGTGGTGGTAGTGGTGGTGTTAGTGGTGGTGGTGGATATTGATGATGAAGATGATGATGATGATGAAGACCAAGGTTATGATGATGATAACTATGGCTACGACGCTGACGACGACAACGATGACGATGATGATGAGGAGGATGAGGAGAATGCCGTGGGTGGTGTTTATGATGATGATGATGATGTTGATGATGAAGACGACGATGATGATGATGATGATGTTGATGATGACG
>NC_142943.1:34044401-34049401 GCF_046866305.1 Octopus bimaculoides | reverse complement strand
AATGCTTAGCAGTATTTCGTCTGTCTTTATGTTCTGAGTTCAAATTCCGCCGAGGTTGACTTTGCCTTTCATCCTTTCGGGGTCGGTAAATTAAGTACCAGTTACGCACTGCAGTCGATGTAATCGACTTAATCCCTTTGTCTGTCCTTGTTTGTCCCCTCTATGTTTAGCCCCTTGTGGGGCAATAAAGAAATAATATATACATTACACTGTATTATACTAATCGTATATACATTATAAACTTCTACATTACTCAAATATTATTCTAGCATATATAAATAACTTGTAGCTATATTTTTGCCCATTATCATTACCATCTTTGTTTCGTAATAAAATTTGATTTGTAAAATAGATTGGAATAAAATGATGTAGAAATGCAACACATGATTGTACTTTCTTATTTCGCTAATAACGGTCTGCGACTAATCTGCGTGGCACAGCAAATATATATATAAAAGTATGACGTGGTAGAATTTGTAGACACGTCAGTTTTGCTAGTGCAAGAAGAGGTACAATAGTGTACTGTACATAATAACATTTTAAAATATTAGATAAGCAACATGTATATACAGAGTGCGATGGATAAATGGTCGCCATTTTATATTTTTAGTTTCGCGCAGAACATTGCTTTTTTTTTTCTTTTGCCGACTACACAGTATGTGCACGATCCCATTAAAACAATTTTAAAAAACGTGAAGCAGTTATATGCACACAATATTAAGAGAATTCTATTAAAACTAAATTATTCTTAGTTACTGAATAGTCAGAATTCTTCGATTTTAAGGACAGGAACGCGTGCACAAGAGAAATGTACTTCATGTTAAGAAACTTTTGTGTAGCATGTATCTGTTCATAGATCATGTTGGAAATTTGTTCTGCCGACTGCAATGTGAAAAAAGCGAGTTCTTCGAGGTGGAAAATACGTCCAAATCGCAACCTCAAATCACCATCATTTAAGCTTAATTCATTTATCATTCTTATGTTGAAATTCATTGCCTTTGTTTTAATTAAATTTGAAAATAATGAAAAATTTATTAAAATAAATTTGTCATTATCAAGCTTGCGTTTGGACGATAAATTAACATGAAATTTTAAAAGGAGGGTTTTAAGTCAAATTAGATTAAGGCAAGACGTGTGTATCAGAGAACCGGAGGCGGTCCCAAACAGTTCAAATTAGAAAAAAGGTTAAGTAAATAAACTGTTAAAAATAATTTTGCTACGACACTAATCCAGAGTCAACAATCGTTTAATGAACCATGGAAATTCGGTTTATATATTCTATTATTCACACAGACCTATAAAGAAAACCAATTTAGCGAAAATTCCATATAAATTTTCCCTGCAAAAACTTTCCATACAAAAATGCTAAACAAAGCTATGACCGAAATTATAGCAGAATATCTATTCATTTATTAAAATTTCATGCATTTTTATACAATTAGGTCACTTTGTAAATTTCACAAGGATTTTTTTTTTCAGAATTTTTTTGATGAAAGCACTTTTCCTATAGATATGAGAATGAAAGGCAACGTCGACCTCGGTGGAATTTGAAATCAGAACGTAAAGGCACACGAAATACTGCTAAGCTAACGTTTCTGCCAGCTCGCCGCCTTAGAGTACAAAGGATATTGAAAATTAAAGGGGTGGAAAGAAGGAATTTCAAATCCAACAACTGTTTCTGGAGTCTCGGTGATCCATAATCATGTTTGTAGATTAATTCCATCAGAGAATGCGGCCGTATGGATGCATTTATCATAGGATAAGACGAGCCTCCTTCTTCAGGGAAGCGATCTTACATTTGAGATGTTAAAGCAGAGAAGTTCAAACAACACCGACCCCCAGAAACAGCTGTTAGATTTGTAATACATGCCTTCCACCCTTCTAATTTTTATATGATCTGTACTCTGTGTAAGTTGAAACTTTTTGAATGTGTGTACATATATATATATATATATATATATATATATATATATATATATATATATACCTTTATATATATAAATATAAAATATATTTATATACTAACGTACATATACATATATGAGGGTCAAACATATATACATAGACTCACACAACATACATAGAGAGATATTGATATAGACACATATGTCTATAAACGCGTGTATAGTTGTGGCCAAAATCTATACACATATATCTATATATTTTTAATAAATCATACACGTGTAATCTCGAAAATTTTTTGCTGCTTAATAAAGGAATTCACGTCTTATTTATTGCTATCTGCTTTTTATTTTTATGTTTATTTCCTTTTTGTTTTGTTTTTCAAATGTCTCTTTCACACACTAACTGATATATACACGGTAAGATAAAAACTCTAATATGTACAATTATACACTTTTATAAATATTAATATAAATACTTCCATACATTAAGCATAAATGATTATCAATTTCCGTTTATGAACACATTATATGGAATACTTAATTATTGTGATTAAGTTGTAATTTTGTTTCTTTTAATATATATAAATCATTTTTCAATATACAAATTCATTAATCACTAGAAAAAAACGTATATCTTTGTATAATGATTTACTATAACATTAATCATAATATTACTGATATCGTGGCATTATATTTATCGTACTATAATATTAGTAGAAAGATAACTTATACCATGCTATTATATTTGTTTTTGTTTAATATAAGAGAGAAAAATACAAAATTCTATGAGTGAATGAACAAAAAATATTGGAGTTTTCATTGAAAATTATATGTATATGTCATAATACTTAACAAACATTTTCACATACACACCATATGTCTGCTCACCCAGACACATACATAGGCTCCCCACACGCACATATACAAACATACATACGGGGTGTGTTGAATAAGAAACCGAAATTTTTAAAACAGTACACCAAACTATCGGCACCTCGTGCTGGTAACTGCGGATATACCGTTAGATGATGTTCCTCCATGATCTAATATGTCTTTTTTTCTCTTCATTAAAGGCACAAGGTTTGGAATTAAATTTTAGGAACAGGTCGTTTACACTGGTCCCAGTGCTCAATCGGCACCTATTTCATCAACCTCGGAATCTATAATCTTATAACAGCCTCAACATGCAACGTATCTTAGGCAGACTATCATCACCTGCTAGAGTGAATGTGAGTGTATATTTAATGCACTTGGTGATTTGTCACAAGTTGAATAACGAAAGCTTTAGACAGCATCAATGTGTACACTCGTCATAACACTTTCTCAGGAAATGTTCATCATTTTCACGACAAACACCTTTTCCTGATAATTAAATACCTCATGTTTTTAGTTGTCAGTTGTGCAACGAAATTTACGTGACGATATGATATGCCATCAAAAAACTCGAGCACATACATTCGGACAGATTTTGAAATGAATTCATAGGACAATATGTAAAGATAATTAATACATTTTTTGTTAGATCGTTAATGTTTTAATTTTGATTTATTTACCTGACGATTTCAGACATTTATTTCTTTTAATTATGTTTTGAGATACAAGGTTTCACAGCAAAATTGACATAATTTGAAATGTGAATATCTGAGGCAAATTGTCCGAGGCAAACGAGGCTTCATGTTGAGCAATAAAAGATTTATCTATCAAAATTCGAACATGCGATTCAGAGTGATGAAGATTTTATAACCTATTTAACAAATATTAAATATGTGCGCCGCCTGTGACACGACACACGCCAAGTCGGTAGTCCAGCTCTTGTTAAACATACTGTAGCATGTCTTGTGTAACATTCTACAGCACCTCAGTGATTTTCTGCTGAGTTCCACTAGGCTTGTAGGAAGAGGTGAGACATAGACCAGTCCTTTCACGTAGCTCCATAGAATAAAATCACAAGGAGTCAACTCAGGTGAACGTGGTGGCCATTTGGACAGCGTATTATCGTATGTATGAATGTATGTGTGTATGTATGTATGTGTGTATGTATGTACGTATGCACGTATGTATGTTTGTATGTATGATTTTCGCACTAATTTGAGTCAAACTAAAGTCTTGAATCATAGCACACTATATGAAGGGAAATTTTAATTTAATGCTTGCTCGAGAGAAGAAAATAATAACCCTTTATATATTGCGGGGACCTTACCAGTCACAGAAATTAATGTTACCCAGGAAGGAAATCTCTGATGAAGTAGCTAAAGTGCACATCATTCTGCGAACTTTCTATTGAAGAAGGACAAAATATTTGTTTGACATTGAACAAAAAAAAAAAAAAAATGGAAGACGAGAGCGACAACTGCAAGACAAGGATGGAAAGATATTGGGACATGAAGGAAGAAAGGATCATGAAAGGGAATGATTTATGAATGTGCATTAATAATTAAACAGGAAGAATTATGAAACAGAATTAGTTATGAAAGAGATGAATGAAACTGGGGAACAAAGAAAGGTATAAAAGATAGTATAAAAGAAAATAGTAGATGAAAAACTCTACATGATGGTCACACTAAAACAAGGATAGATGGCAAAGAAACAGGAAAATCTATGATGATAATAATGGTTTAAAATTTTAAGACAAGGTCAGCAAAATTAAAGTGCTGCAATAAATGTTAACTATGAAATAAAAATAATATTGCGTATTCTAGTTCTCAATGTTTATTTATACTTTCCGATGAAAAATTATTTAGTGGAGTCTCGGTTCCCATCATAAACGCTTCGTTTAAATGACACTAGCTGATCTACTATGTGAACACATGAATATATCTCTGTGTGTGAGTGTGTGTGTGTGTCTATTTGTGTTATTTCTTTACTACCCACAAGGGGCTACACACAGAGGGGACAAACAAGGACAGACAAACGGATTAAATCGATTATATCGACCCCAGTGCGTAACTGGTACCTATTTAATCGACCCCGAAAGGATGAAAGGCAAAGTCGACCTCGGCGGAATTTGAACTCAGAACGTAGCGGGCAGACGAAATACCGCTAAGCATTTCGCCCGGTGTGCTAACGGTTCTGCCAGCTCGCCGCCATGTGTGTCTA
>NC_142943.1:34036901-34041901 GCF_046866305.1 Octopus bimaculoides | reverse complement strand
ACACACACACATATATATATATGTATTTATATATATATATATATAGGCACACACACAAATATACATATATATATATATATATATATATATATATATATATATATATATATATATATATATATGTATGTATGTATGTATGTATATATATCAACAGAGAGAGAGAGAGAGAGAGCGAGAGAGAGCGAGAGAGAGAGAGAGAGAGCGAGAGAGATAGATAGAGAGAGAGAGAGAGAGAGCAAGAGAGAGAGAGAACTTTAGGAAGGAAGAGATGGGGAGTGAGGAAACAGAAGTAAATTCGGACCCCTTTATGAAGTCTATCTCGTGCTCAGTTACCATTGTATAAGGGGAAGAATACGTCGTTGTTTTTTGTCGCCTCGCCTGTTGTTGTGGTTTCCCTTTATATTTTTTGCTATTGTTTCTGATGTTATTGTTGTTTCATATTATTAGTGTTAGTGTTGTTCTAGTTCTTGTTGTTGTTGTTGTTGTTGTTGTCCCTGCTGTCTCTATTCTTGCCATCGATGCCGTTGTTTTGGCTCTTTCTTGTGTTAAAGCTTTTCCTTTGTCTTACACTTTCTTCTTTCCTTCCTCACCTCATTTACTATTCCAAAGTTTTTTCCTTTAAACTTCTTCTTCTTCTTCTTCTTCTTCTTCTTCTTCTTCTTCTTCTTCTTCTTCTTCTTCTTCTTCTTCTTCTTCTTCTTCTTCTTCTTCTTCTTCTTCTTCTTCGTTGTCGTCGTAGTCTTCGTGGTCACCATCGCTATCATCATCATCATCATCATCATCGTCGTCGTCATCATCATCATCATCATCATCATCACCATCACCATCATCATCAACATCACCATCATCATCATCATCATCATCATCCTCCTCATCATCATCATTGTCGTCGTAGTCATCGTCGTCATCATCATCATCATCATCATCATATTTTCCTAAGACTTCTTCATTTCGCTTGTCACCATCTTCTAGCACAATTAGAATTATGGCTAACAATAATTATATTGTCATCATATCATTAGCATTATTATTATTACTAATAAAATTGTCACCACTGTCGTCATCATCGTCCTCGTCATCATCATCATAAACATCATACATCATCAGCATCATCATCTTCATCATCGTCGTTGTCGATGTTGTCGTCGTCATCATTGCTGTTATTATTATTATCATTATTATTATTATTATTATTATTATTATTATTATTATTATTATTAGTAACGTTATAATTATTATTCGTCTTATCGTTTTCTTTGTCGAACAGCCGTCAGAACATTTGTCTTACAAGAGAAAAATTCTGCTGAGAGAAAAATATAAATAACAAACTACATGAAACTACGAATAAAAGACTTTTGAACTACTTATTGTTTGTTTGTACATATATATTTTTTTTTTGTTCTTTTCATTATATGAATATTTAGTCATGGCAATATGTTATATAGCAAGCAAATTGTAAAACAATACAGCACAAACACAGATGCACACAAACTGGTATACATACACACCTCAGATGTACGAATGTAAGTTTTTGTTTTGATGTATGTAGATTTCTGTCGGAGAATGAAAGACCTAAAAAAACTGCTTACGTCTCTGTTTGCTTATCGTTTTATTAATATTTTCATATAAAGTTTAGTCGGGTAAGTTACACCACGTGAGTCGGATAATTCTTGCTGTTGATGCTATTAGCTTAAGGTCAAATCAAATAAGATACTGACTATGATATACACAAGTATTAGTTTGACTAATCCATCTATATTCCAGTGAGAGACATCCACTCAGTATTTTCTGCACAACTATAAAGTATATTTCTCTAATTAAGTCTTTATGTCGATATTTCAATGGGAAATTTTTTACATCCATGATACATCTCCGGATTTTGTGGAACGCATCATCAGTGATATTTCTGTGGTTTTGTAGGCTTTAAGTCTTACAGCATCAGATCCTCTGGTCTAGCTGATCCAGCCGAGGTTCATCACATCTCAGCCGTTTCTTTCCTGCACTGAAAGTCACATCCCAGTCAAAGCCCAGCAGCCCTGGTTTTTAAGCGATCTATTTTTGCCGAATTATTGTATTACAAGGGTGTAAACACACCAACACCGGTTATCTAGTGGTGGTCGGGGAGTGGGGACAAACACAAATACAAAAGCATACACATGCATTATTTATACGATAATATTATTTCAGTTTCTGGCTAGAAAATACACTCGCAAGATTTAGGTTCGCCCGGCTCTATAGAAGAAAACATTTACTTCAGGTGTCACGCAGTGAGACCCAACCAAGAAGAATGAGATTGGAAACCAAACTTCTTACAACACCGGTGACTGAATGTAGCATCTACATTTCTTATTCCTTTCACAATCCCTAATAGAATTGACATGAGCTCGTGTTCTCAACCTGTGATGGAGATTTTAAAAATATGCAACTAAATTTTAAGTTTTCTGTTCCAATTACGGTGGCATCTACCTTTGATTCTTACACTCAGAATTCGATAAAACATATAAAATATATATCTGCTTTTATTGTTGCTGTTGTCATTGTTGTTGTTGTTGTGGTTGTTTCAGTCTCTGTAGCTGAATCGATGAGACCTATGTTCAAAAGAATTCCAGTTAGCACAGTTCTGTTTTACTCTCTTAAATAAATAAATAAAAAAACTGCGGAGGTGTAATTTGAGAGAGATTTATCTGGTGTCTCTGGTTTATAAGACATCTGCAAATATGCTCCCACATTTGCACCAATATCTACTCGTTAGTATTGTTATTCCTGGGGTTTATCCCCGAGTAAGCCTTCATCGACAAGTTATATCCCCAAAATCATTCCAATGGTGGCAATCTCACCTTTTTGAATATATTTAAACCCATTATCTCAAGTACTCATTGTTTTTAATGAAAAAGGGTACATTCTAGAGGTGACTTGGCTGATATTTCTAGCAAAGAGAGCGCTCCTTCCCTGAACCATCCTTGGTGGCTCATATATATGTAACAGTCATATAATAAGGATGATCAGTCGTTTGTACCATCTTACTCTATAAAATGTGTTGCTCTCGACTCGTCAATACAAAAATCTATAATATTGAGCTGGCCAATTTAGAGTTTGTGAGGGTTTTAAAAGAACACAAGAAAGCAAGAAAGGGGTGGATATCTCCACGGTGCAGTGGCCATTAAAATAAAGAACTACACACATTAAAATGCTTCAAACTGGATTGAAGTAGGGAAAATACGTGTGGGTTGATAGAAGCATGGAGGCGGGGAAAATATTTCAGTGCAGTCAGCCGGCAAGTTATGACAAGCAATGTAATGTTTTATCAAACAGGAGGAAAAAAATTATTTCCCAAAAAGTACAATAAAAAAAAAGATACAGTTAGGCCTAATCGATTTGTTTAACCCAATCGTATTACGTCCTCTAGTATTGATTTATTGGTTAGTAGTTTTATCCTCTTGATTTTTTTTTATATGATGTATGATATAATATAGTCGACTAAGTTGACCTCGGTGTATACATTTACTGAACCAGATTGTTGTACATTGACTAATTATTTTAACCTCTATGAGATGAAAAGATAAACATGAAACTGGCTCGGATTTGATCTCAAAAGCAGAAGGAACCATGCTGGATACTGTAAAAAACCATAAACAAAAACACATATAAAAAAACAAATGGCCTTATTTTCCATCCGCTGCATAAAATCCAACATTACCAAACTGGCCACTAATAAACATTTTTATTCAATTATTTTTATCGACTGTAGATTCATGGGTGGCAAAGCCTACCCAGATGGGATATGAACTCGAAAAATATATGCGGCACCAAAGTGGATACTGCAAAGGCTTTATTGCGGCTATCATCCGTCTGTGGTAATACCCTTGCTTCTCATGAATGATAGAGTATTAAATCAAAAGGTAATACTTCTTTTCATTGAAGCAAACATGCCAAGAATGGTAGTTGTATTCGTACCCAGGTCAATGAAAAGAAAGATTTTACTCATAAGGAAGAAATCAATATGGAGAAATAAATTGCAAGAAATACGATTAACAGAATGCAGTTTCAGTTCTTGAGTGAAGCTATTTCAATTTCATTGAATGGCCCGTTGGACAAATGCAAGAGTACCGCTACGCTTTAAATTGAGAGCTCTCCACTAAATCACATTTTCAAACTTACTGTCTTAAAATCTTAAGAATACATTGGGAACTACACACACACACACATACACACACACACACACACACACACACACACACACCTTTAATATTTAGGGTAAAGACCCCGTTCGGTCAGGAATGACCATCGGTTTGTAAATGGAAAGTTCCTCTCTATGGTACAAGTCCGGGCAAGATTGCTTATGGAAAGCCAGAAGTTACCCATGCACACCCGCTTTTCTTCTCCACGCCACCAATGTTACCCAAGGGAAAAACAAAGGGCGATACATCTTCGCACCTGTTCTGTCGCAACTAATTTCTACAACTGAAAGAACTGGAGCAACGTGAAATAAAGTGTTTTGCTCGAGAACACAATACACAGCCCGGTCAGGGAATCAAAATCACTACCTCGTGATTGTGAGAACGACGCTCTAACTACCGAGTCATCACCTATCTCCTAATTTAATAACTAGCATAGTGTTTTTATATATTTGTATATATATATATATATATATATATATATATAAACAAATAATAAATGAGTATATGCATATATACGTACAGGTATGTGCGTACCGACATCCACCTGTATGTATAGGTGCATATCTGGGTACAGGACATTGCAAACAAAACGTAGACGAGAAAACACACAAGCCACATAGAGAACATTCTACTTCATCAGCTACCCACGTTTTAACACCGGCGTTTCGAAGAGCTGGGCAGGACGCATCGTTAAAACGGCTCTTCCCATGGACCGCAAATTAAATTTGTATACACAAATTAAATCTTGCCATGGAGGAATGTAGTGGCGGACAAAAAACAAGACAGGAAAACAAACAGAAAAGGCTTTACGGCCAGACGAGA
>NC_142943.1:34029401-34031901 GCF_046866305.1 Octopus bimaculoides | reverse complement strand
TCGTTTTCAATGTTAAATATTCTACAATGTTCTGTGGCTATGGTATTCCAGATTTGTACAGTGGATAGAAACTCTAATGAATGATTAAGTATAGTGCCAACTAAGTCTGCGCAAGCGCTTGACTTTTGCATTGTTTTATGGAGAGGATCCAACGAAGTGAGAAGATTTGTCTCCTGAAGCTTAGGCTGCAGGAAGGACCGCTGTGGTTACTGCAAGTATATGCACCAAACAGTGACGACAATTATAAGCCCTTCCTAGATTATGTCACTAAAACTTTAGATGTAGTTAAAAGTGAGTCGTTTGTCCGACAACAAGACTTCAATGGACATGTTGGCACTGATCACCCGACGTGGAGAAGGATAAGGAGGAAGGTGACCTTGAACTTCATGCAAATGGAGAGTTCTTAGCAGACTTCTGTAACGGATGGAATCTCTGTAATGAACACCTTTTTCCAACTGAGTTAAACTTATGTATAGTTCGTATAGAGCTACTTTGATACTGAGGTGACTGAAAGATCTCTGTTATCACCTTGCACCTCTTTAGTTCTGTGCAAGACATTCGTATAAAGAGAGTGGTTGAGTTATTACCTGAGACTAAATACAGCAAGGAGAACTCAAAATTTGACAAGACCAGTGCGACTTATGGAATACAGTGGGCAACCCTGAATGATGCTGGGATCAGAAATAAAAGATGTGGACACTATTGCATCCAACTTCTGTGACCTTGAGCGAACTGGATACATCAAAATGGAAGGGAGATTGTTTGTTTGGTAGTCTTTTCTTTTGATGTTCAATACTATGGACGCAAGCAGCTCGGTGTGGCACCAGGTGATAAAAGGAAACCCTGGTTTAACCAGAAATTTAAAGATGTCATCCGAGCAAAGAAGGAGGCTTCTTAAGGTTACTTTGGAAATAAATGTCCCTTGTTGCCCATGCGCATCAGATGCGAAAAGTTGCAGCAGAAAGAGAAAAAATGGACAATGCAAAGTTTTGGGAGGATGTTGGGGGTTACGCTGGACTCGGACTTATAAGGTATTCTGGCAGATCATCCACCGACGTGGTAGCATTAAACACTCCTCCAGACCTGCCATTAAGAACCTGACTGCGGTTTGTCTTTCAACAGGGAAGGTCACCAGTGTAAGGTAGCGAGAGTACTTTGCTGATTCAGCGGCACTCTTAAATCCGATGGCACCTTGGGCAAGTGTCTTCTGTTATAGTCCCCAGGCCAACCAAACTAAACTCACGAGGTTTTGGTCGGTCCGGGGGTCACAGCGAAGCCACTATAAAAGAGAACGATATAATTAGTAGAAGGCTTTAAGAAAGTAAGTACTGAGAGTGAATTTTTTGGGGTGCTAAAATCTTCAAGGTGGTGCCACAAGAAGGCTGCCATCCAGTGACTGAAGCAAGTAATAATTATAGATAGATATATGCATTAATAGAGGCAGAGAGAAATTAATCGACAGAGAGATAAACTGACATATACATATATACATATATATATATATATATGTGTATATGTATATATACATATATACATGCATACATATGTATATATATGCACACATATATATACATATATATATACATATATATATATATATATATATATATATATATATATATATATATATATATATATATATATATATATATATATATAAATACATATATACATACAAATATAGATATAGATAGATAGATAGATAGATAGATAGATAGATAGATAGATAGATAGATAGATAGATAGATAGATACACACACGCACACATACACACATGCGCGCGCACACACATATCCTTACGTATATAAAAACACACAGATGTAAATGCTGATACAATGTAAAGATAATGATCAGCAACAACAATAAACGTTATTACATAAAAGCTAACAGACAACAAACAGCAAAGCAGCCCTCTAATAAATTAAGTTATGGGGCATGTATGAGCAACAGTTTAAAACAGACTTAGTTTCCTTTCATCGATAGTACCATTACCGAAAACACCACCACCACCACTACTTGCGCTGCTGCTTCCGTTGTCAATGCCGTCGCCAACACCTAGGCGGTAATTCTTACCCATTGTAAATGGCATTTGACATCTAACAACAAACACTAACATTTCCGCCATTGCTAAAACGCCTCCAATAACGCCAGCACCAGAAATCATCATTGTTGTCGTCGTCGTCATCATAGTCATCGTCATCACCATCATCATCATCATCATCATCATCATCATCATCATCATCATCATCATCATCATCATGTCGTCCTCACGTCGGCGTCGTTTTTAGCCCCATTGTCACCGCCACCACTACCACTCACATTTGGCTTCTAATCGGTACTAACCTAATTTGTCTTGAAACACATGTTAACTAGAAACAGTTTTTCATACACACTGGTGCAGAAGAATTTAGATATATACATATATATATATATATATGCATAAAACTTATATACATACAAACATATAAACACACACACACACACATGCAAAGAGAAAGAG
>NC_142943.1:34014401-34026901 GCF_046866305.1 Octopus bimaculoides | reverse complement strand
GGAGATGGATACTCTTTTACTTGTTTCAGTCATTTCACTGTGCCCATGCTGGAGCACCGCCTCTAGTCGAACAAATCGACCCCAGGACTTATTTTTTGTAAGCCTAGTACTTATTCTATCGGTTTCTTTTGCCGAACCGCTAAGTTACAGGGACGTAAACACACCAGCATCGGTTGTCAAGCGATGTTGGGTCGGGGGACAAACACAAACACACAAACATATACTTATATACATATATACGACGGGCTTCTTTCAGTTTCCGTCTACCAAATTCACTCACAAGGCTTTGGTCGACCCGAGGCTATAGTAGATGACACTTGCCCAAAGTGCCACGCAGAAGGACTGAACCCGGAACCATGTGGTTCGTAACCAAGCTACTTACCACACAGCCACTCCTACGCCTATAGGAGATAGATATATTTTTCCATTCACGTACTTGTTTATATTTTTCCAGTTGTCAACCTCGTTGCAATATGTAACATGCATCACAATTTTAATATTACTAGAATTAGTACAACTGCTACTACTACTACTACTACTACTACTACTACTACTACTACTACTACTTCTACTACTACCACCACTACTACTACTACTATCACCCCTTACTTTTTCTGGCATCTTAAATCCGTCTTACTGCAACAGCATAGTCTATGGAGTTGATGCCTTCTAGTATACGATGTCCGATAGATAGTATGGCATTCAGTTAATGCTATTGCATGCCCTCTTCTTCATGTCACCCGTGAATTCAATGGAACTTTATGGGGTCTTAAAATTTGGCACAAGCGTCGCCCCAGAAGCTTCAAGAATGAGGTAGTAGACAAAGTCGAACTGTTTCAAACAGGCCGACACCCGATTTTTTTAGTTGGCTTTTACTCCCGGAGCCTTTCGCATTGCTGGGTATGGCTACAAAGCAGCAATGGCTTAGAATCAGAGTTTTCCTTCCCTTTCGTGGGTTGTCACCAGTCGAGCCTAACGAATAACCCATAATTGGGATCCTGACATGTGCTGCTACTTAGGATCGGAGCAACCTGGGAACGATAGTTGCAAAGAGGTGATTCTACACTCCTCAAAACGTTGGAAAATCTCGAAGAATGGTTCCACTACTGCATGCAGCCTGAAGTCATACCCAGGACATACTACTACTAATACTACTACTACTGATGATGATGATGATGATGATGATGAGGATGATGATGAAGATCAAGATTATGATGAGGATGATGATGATAATAATAATAATAGTAATAATAAAAGCAATAATAGCAATTATAGTAGTAGTAGCAGTAGTTTTTTCTATGAGCCCACAACACAGTATCTGAGGTTATATATTGCCATGAACTGTCAAATATTCTTCACATCATATCGCTATCTTAAGCCACATAGAATCAATTAAACGCTTATACACACGCATTGACACGCGCACACACACGCACACAGTTTGTATATAACATAGCAGCCATACACACACACACACACACACACACATATATATATATATATATATATATGCATATATATATATGTGTGTGTGTGTGTGTGTGTGTGTGTGTGTACATATTTACAAATTGATACACGCATACACATTTGTTTGTGTATGTATGAGTATGCATATGCACGACATTCACAAATCCATATTTGCAGATCTACATTCATTCATACGTACATACAAACATACATACATACAAGCATACATACATACATGCATACATACATACATACATACGTACGTACGTACACGTACGCCGCATATCGGAGAAGATGTACAACTGCAGCAGAGAAGAGAAGAGTGTAGCGGACGGGTGGTCGTTTGTCATAATGGCTGACTGTTGCTGTTTGTGTCTTATTTTACTCCTGTTTAACCATCTGACTCGTAATGGCGGGTTTTAATGGCGACACTAATAGCATAACAAATCAAAAATATAACGTGTGGGGGTGGAGATTCGAGCGAATATACGTTCGAGCCTTTACATCATACGCCTAAGCACATAAATATATGTTTACATGTATATATGTACGTATATGCGTGTTCGTGTGTGTATATATATGTATGTATGTATGTTATTGTTTGCTTTATTTATGTGAACTGCGTATATATATATATATATATATATATATGAGTACTTGAGTGTGTACGAGTGGTCTTTTTTTATTTCATTCGTTTTGTATGTGTTTGATAAAATATTTGGTCTTGCAACATATGTACTCTTGTGTAATAATTTTCATTTCTACAGCTCCATCTTAATATATATTCTTATTTTTCAAATGTTTATCGTAAGTAATAAATAATTCCTAATAAGTTCGCTTCGTGCAACTTCGTAGAGAAAAATTTTCATAATGCGGACACACGCACGAATGCACATGTTCTTCACAGAAACTTACACGTACACAAATTGATGTAAATAATCACAGACACTGGGAGATAAATTTGTACATACGTAACCTCATTGAAACAAACGTACCGTTGATTCTGTATAAAACTCACATGACGAATAAGACTCCAATAAACACGTGCATAGTCACACAGAAAACGAACACGCATGTAATCACACACACACACACACACACACATACACACACACACACACACACACACACACACACATAAACAGACAGATACCGACACGTTCACGAGAAAAACGCATATATATTTAGCTTTGTATCTCTGTTAGAAACCCGATCCTTACTTGCAAGAAGTTCAATTAGTATTTTCGATTTTCCTCTTAAGGCATGCAATTTTGAATTGGATGGGGGTTATCTCATACCATCAAACCCAGTACTTCACAAGTACTCCACCTACCTAGAGAGAAGAAAGGCAATGATAGGACTTGAACTCAGGATGGCAAGAATCGGAACAAATTACGCAAAGCATCAAGGATTCTTGTAGCTCGTCACCCCAAGCCAGAACGAATAATGCAAAACATTATATCTGATATTCCCTTGACTAGGCCAATTCATCACTAGTAAGTTAGTTATCTGAAAGCGCCTGCTTTTGAACACAGATTGGAATGACCTCTCGATTTCAAAATAGAAAAGAAACAAATGCTTCTTTGGTCTTAATTGATATATTGAATCAAGATAACACTTCCCCTCATTATTGATAACATAATCTCATCTATTAGGCAAATTGTTGATCTCTCGAGCGTAAAATGCTTCAGGTTTCGAAATAAGAGACTCTCAGTATTATTTTTTATATTTTCACAATTAATAAACAATTTCCTTCTCCAAGTAATGCTGCAACGATCTGAAAAAATTGATACTTAGATGGAACAAGATCAGAAAATTAAGGGGGATGAAGCAAAAGATGCATATTTAGTGCTGTAATCTTCTCCCGAGCGATCTGGACAAAATGCAATCTTGCTTTGACATGTAAGAGCAACAAGAGCCTTTACGACTGACCAATCATGGGTGATTTTTCGGCAAATTTGTGTTAAGCACAATACTTCGTTTTGATTTAATAATTCCTGATAGACAATAACTTATGCAGAGCATAACTTTTTTCCTGTATAGTCTTAGTTTGGAGACGAATTCTCTTTTTCCCATTGGGTGCTAAACATTGTCGTTTAGTTGGGTATAAATACAGAGTACCCACTTTACATCACTTGTTATAATTCTACACAGGAAACACGAGCAGAGGGTAGCTTTTTCGGCTGAGATGCAGTCAGGTGACGAGGTTCATCGAAGTCTAACTTGAATGGAACGATTTTGCTTATCATCCAGGAGTTTGCCCTGGATTTTCCTCAATAATAGATTTCAGAAGCCAACATTGACAGAAATGTGTCGTCCAGACAGATGGGGATCTTCGAGAGAAAAATTTCCCGGCCTAAACTAACCCAACTCCTGAAACTTAAAACTTCAATTCCATAAATGAACCGAATATATTTCTTGCCGCTTCCATCGTCAATGAGACCCTTTTGAATTCATACATCATGAAATATCTGATAAGGGTTTGATATAAATCAATTTTAAAAGGTAAAACCGATATAAATTTAGCTACTATGGTATAAAGTAATCTACATGGAATGAAAAAAAAAAATTAAAATGTAAAAATTCGTGCTTATTACACCGTAATTACTGAAATGTTCCCTCAAATTGATCGTGTCAAAAATGCTTTCCAATCTAATAATCGGAATCACGAAAGCTGATTGTTAGAGTGAACTTATATATACAGTCTCTGTCAAATTTTCGTTTTGTGTTATAGAATACATTAAAATATAATTCATTCCTGTCCATATATGGACATGAAAATATCGTTAAGTCCTTTAAAATTCTTGCACTTTTGGTAGTAGACTTCATTTATAACGCAATCCAACATTTGATCAGTTCCAATTGCTGGAAAACATGTCTTGTTTTCAACGATTTGTTTATTTAAACTTTCTAACCCCAGTTCCACTCCACAGTAAAGGAAATATTATCTGGTGAACTCGAGAATTAAAACACTTATCGAGAGAAAAATAAACAATCTTCGACTTCATTCATTTTTACTTTTATTTATATATTCTTTCCACATAATGCCACGATCTTTTTCCTTTTACATGAACAGCACTCATTTCTTCACACACACACACACACACACACACACACACACACACACACACGCACACGCACGCACACACACGCACGCACACAGTGTACACACCCATACACACACACATATGGCTTCATACATACACATAGTCTCATTCATACAGAAGTTTTGCGACCATCCAAATCTGGCAGAGCTGACTGACGTGCTGTAAGAATTCGAAAGAGGTAAAACTGTGCAGAAATTCATCGTGTATATACACACTCCACCCACACACACACACATATTTGTCCGAGGTACGGGCGGAACAGGGAAACCGTCTTGCACGCATTCGTGGAATGTCCGGAATTAACGAGACTGATAGTTTTTGCAGATCAACTGTTGTCATCGATGGGAAGAGTACAGCTATCAGCTGAATCTATCATCGAGATTGTGCCGCCTCCTTCCCTCAACAGGGAAAGGAATGCTTGCTTTTCCTGTGTAGTAGCCATACTGAAAGAAACAGTATGGAAAACGCGTGTAAGAGGCATAGTGGCGGATACCTTTGTATCTGGCCAGGGGTTAGTAACTTTTTTTGTTACCACCTCAATAGTAAGATCAGGCTGGAGAAGAGGTATCTGTTACGAGACAGATTCATGAGAAGATGGAAGCCTGTGGCGAGAAAGCTGGGAGCATTTGGCATCAGGTAAGCGGAAGCCAAAAACAAGGGAAAGAAAAAGCAAGGGGTCTACCCTGGTGGTCGGATGCTTATCCTTCAGGAAAGCCATTACAAATTGCTTCTTTAATTGAACATTGTAAATATATTTAGTCGGCTAGGGGCTATAATAGAAGGCACTGAATCCGGAACTGTGATTTGATTGAGAAGAAAGCATCTCACCACACAGCCACGCCTGCACTCATGATTTTTTTTGAAATCTTTTATTGAACCCTAAGAACCATATGGGTCCCACTTGAGAACCACTTGACGAAACCCTTCAAGGTGTTGCTACAACATGGCCGCAGTTCAATGACTGAAACATGTAAAAGATGAGAGAGTAGAAAAGTTATTTATATAAACCTACATAAACTCACACTTCAATATATCAATATATATCACCGCTTCAATATATCAATATATATACATACATACATACATATATATATATATATATATATATATATATATATATATATATACATACGTACATATATATATATATATATATATATATATATATATATATATATATATATATATATATATATACAGCTTTCTTTCATTTCCTTCCGTATTGCGTTTTCTTTAAGTTTTCGGCATCAAGCTCAATGAATAAATACTTCCACCAGTCATAAATTATAAACACTTTCACACCTCACATTTTCTTGGCTGTTTTATTGCCCCTACTTTCGTATCATTCTTTACAACACAATCTCAAATGTCGGTTTAATTTCTATGATCTTACTGCCCCAACCCTCCGTCCGTAAATTATACCTCACTCTTTTTCTACCTCTCTATCTCTTAGTCTCTCTAGTGTTCTCACTTCTGTTTATATGCCTTTCTCGCTCTCACTTTCATTCTCGCCTACAATCCATCTCCCACCTCTCTTTTTAACTCTTTCTCTCTCTCTTTCTTTCTCTCCTTCTCTCCTTCTTTCTTATCTCTCTCTCTCTCTCTCTCTCTCTCTCTCTCTCTCTCTCTCTCTCTCTCTCTCTCTCTCTCTCTAAGTAAACGTTCCCTATTTTAGTCTCGCTCTGTATATGTGTATGTGCGTTTGTGTGTGCGTGCATGTGTGCGTGTTTGTGTGTACGTGCGTGTATGCTTTTATTATTTTACTTGTTTCAGTCATTTGACTACGGCCATGCTGCAGCACCGCCTGAAAGAGTTTTTAGTCGAAGAAATGGACCCCGTGGCTTATTCTTTATAATCCTAGTACTTATTTTATCGGTGTCTTTGCCGAACCTTTAAGTTACAGGGACGTAAACACACCAAAATCGCTTCTCAATCGATGATGGAGCACAAACATAGACAGAAAGACACACACATATAAATACACACACATGCGCACGCACGTATACACACACACACACTCGCACACACACACACACACACACACACACACACACACACACACACACACACACACACACACACATATATATATATATATATATATATATATATATATATATACGATGCATGTACGACGGGCTTTCAGTTTCCGTCTACGAAATTCACTCACAAGACTTGCAAGTAAGTTTTAACTATATATACATATATACACATACATATATATGCACACATACAGATACACACGTACACATACACACACATGTGTACACGCGCACACTTACAGACACACAGAGACACACATACACATACGTACATATATTTCTATGCATATGCATGTAACGTCGCAAAGTCACAGTGAAAAAAATATATATTACTGGTGAAACCAGTAGCGAAGTTAATGGTTTTAGATACGACGTTGGCGGTGGAGATGTTTTAGTATTGTCGTGGATGTAGTACTGTAGTAGTAGAGGCGTTATGGTGGTAGTGGTGATGAGGTGTTGGTGTAAGGATGGAATGGTGGTAAAATGATTGTAAGAGGCACGTTTCACTGTAGTAGTCATAGTACGCTAGCAACGTTAGTGATGGCGTTGACATTTCGGGCGTCGTGCTATATATACATAGGGGAAGGCGTTTTATTACTAATTGTTAAAATGTTATCCCTTAATGATGTTGATGATTTAACGTTTTTATCTCTTTCTCTCTCTCCACCTCTCTCAGTGTTTGAGTGAGTGTGTGTGTGTGCGTGCGTGTGTGCGCGTGTATGTGTGTGTGTGTGTGTGTGTGTGTGTGCGCGTGTGTATGTGTGTGTGTACACAGAAACATATACACCCGTACATATGTGTAATATCTTCGAAACGTCGAGTTAGAATAGAGGCAGCTGATGAAGGAAAAACTCCAAGTGGCTATCTGTTTTCCTATGTGTTCGTTCCGTTGTCTGTAGTTCATTGTTCTAACGTCATGTACCCTGATATGCATCTATATACACATGTAGATGAAAGTATATACATATATGTGTGTATACATGCATATATATTTTTTGTATTATATATATGTATATATATCGAGAGAGAGAGAGAGAGAGAGAGAGAGGGAGAGGGATGTATAAGTAGATAGATAATAGATAGATAGATAAATAGATAAATAGATAGATAGATAGATAGATAGATAGATAGATAGATATATAGATAGATAGATAGATAGATAGATAGATAGATTGATAGATGAGTATATATATGTGTGTGAGTGTGTGTGTGTGTGTGTGTGTATAGCATAACATCGACTTTCGGTTTATTATTATCTATTCCGAGATAAGGCGGGAAACCGCCACAAGCGTCACCATATCGAACAAAAGGCATAGCGGCATATCTTCCAGCTCTTTGCGTTTTGAGCTTAAATTCTGGCGTGTTCCACATTACATATCGATCTTTCAGACTCGATTAAGTAAGTACCAGCTTAACACTGAGGTCGATGTAAGTGACTACTCCTCTCCGTAAAATTTCAAGCCTTGTGCTGATAATAATTATTTAATCTACGATAAATGTACTATCCATGTTTTTTTTTTTCGAAGACACAACGCTCCATCGTTGAAGTGTAGATAAGAAAACAATGTCACATATTAAACTGGAGAAAAGTTTTGCATATTTTTACTGTTCCACATAGAAATTGCATTTCTAATGTGCGAGTTTGTTGGTTGATTTCTTTTTCTGAAAACCCTAGGTTATTCAGACTGTCACTTAAGCTTTCACTTACAATGCCAAGTGCACCAATTACTATTTGCATGAATATGAATTTATAAACTGGATACAGAAGCTGGAGGTTTCGAAACAGTTGTTCATAGTTACCCTCTTTTTCTTTGATTTTGAAAGAGATATTTATGGTAACAATACAACGATACATACTTTATATATGTATATATATATATATATATATATATACTTTATATATATATATATATATATATATATATATATATATATATATATATATATATATATATATATATATATATATATATATATGTATATATATATATATATATACTTTATATATATATATATATATATATATATATATATATATATATATATATATATATATATACGTACTTCTTTACATGTACACACATGGACTTACTCTTAACAAAAGTGTACAATATATACATGAAACACAATCAATAGGCGATTGAACTGTTTTGTTTTATACTTTTTAGTCATATATATATATATATATATATATATATATGCTATCTGCTTTATAGTTATATCCTTGGACATTGTTTATGCATACATTTGATACTTGCACTGTACTGTCCCAATGTTTTATGAACACTTAGTCCCCAATAAACAAAATTTATATATGAAAACATCGTTTGTTGTTCACAGCTTCTGTGTCCACTGAGCCGACATACTGATGTATGTACATACAGACATGCATTTATACATAAATTCATACATAGATAAATACGTAAGTGTATACATTCATCCATGAATACATGAATATATTCATGTATGCCAACATAAAAGCATATTGCATGCAATCATATATATAGACACAAATATGTTTTTATAAATGCATTCGATCATACTCAAGTACATGCATATATAGACACACACACACACGTACACACTCAAACATAGACTCACGTACAGGCATACATACATGCAACTACATATATATATATATATATATATATATATATATATATATATATATATATATATGTGTGTGTGTGTGTGTGTGTGTGTATTTCTGTGTGTGTGTGTGTGTGTGTGTGTGTGTGTGTGTGTGTGTGTATGCATGTATGTGTATAAATTATTTCGGACACAAGCCGTAGATCATAAAGTTTTTAAAGGAAACTTTATTTTATGTGATGTTTTATTATCACTGTTATAATTATTGTTGTTGTAACTATTATTGTTGATATTTGTTGTTCTTTTTGTCGTCATCGTCGTCGTTGACGTCGTCGTTGTTCATGTTGTTTGTTATTATTATTATTATTATTATTTATGTATCTATTTATTTATCTATTTATTTATTATATCTTTCTCCGTTTTCTTCCTCTGTTTAGACGAACTTTCCTACCTTTTCGGACAAAACCTTTTGTAACCTTCGTCCTGTCTTTGTCCTTATATGTTTTTAATTGATATTAGCCCCTGTGGCCAATAAAACGAACGAATTATTATTATTATTATTATTATTATTATTATTATTATTATTATTATTATTATTATTATTATTTGGACAGAGGCGGGTATTTCTAAGGTAAAAGGCCAGCCATAAACATGTCCACCAGTTGCTCAGTTTGTAAGAAAGGGCGGTGTTCCTCTTCCTTCTAATCTCATCACACTTCAGCAACCACAAGGGAAAAGACAAAAGCGAGGGGGAAAAAGACGTAGAGTAAAATAGACAAAAAGAAAGAAAGGAGGAAGGAAGGAAAGAAAAAAGAAAGAAAGAATGAAAGATGGAAGAAATTAATAAATCAAATAAAGCAACAAATATGTGATGGACTCCTTAAAACGGAAAAGACGCAGGTTTTATTTTACTTGGTTTGTCCAATCCATCCTCGTTATGTTTGTCATCACACACAAGAGCTGGGTGTGCAATAAAAAGCAATAAAGTAATTTAGGGGTCTTATGGTTTTCTATGGTAATTTATCTCAGAATTTCAAATTACTTTTCAATCTACAAAAGACATGGAGTTATAAAGAAAATGAAGAAAAGTGTGTGGGGTGGGGAATAAAAACAGACTAAAACGCTAGTCATCGTAAAAAAATGAAAATCACACAAGTACGTAAATAAAGACAATACCTACAAGCACTAAGAAGAAGAAGAAGGAAGGGGAGAAGACGAAGAAGAAGAAGAAGAAGAAGAAGAAGAAGAAGAAGAAGAAGAAGAAGAAGAAGTTAAAAAAAGGAGAAACTAAGTTGATTTGTCTTGTGTTTTTTTCAACTATAATCGTCCAGTTTTGGTAATTCTCTGTTGTATGCCCTCGTTTAAACGTGTTAATAGAGGTGTACGACATAGTCATACGCACATACTGATATTCATGTATAATCATATATGCATACCGACATACATACATACTTACATGTACATACATACATACTTACATGTACATGCTTACATACATACATACGTAAATATATAACTGATGGATTAAAATTAATAAAAGGACACACTAGGTATGTCTACCTGCTGGAAATAACAGTTAAAACTTATTTAAATCACCAAAATACGCTGATAATAACTACAGAAATTAACCGTCCGAAGGCAAGCATACGACACGCTTTCACACAATTTATATCAACCAAATTCATTCTCAAAATTTTGGGCAGGTCAGGGTTATAATAGAAGACAATTTCCCCCACAAGTTCCCACGCAGGAGTTATGAACTCGAAAACATGTGGCTGCAAAGCGAGTTTCTTGTCCATTCAGACATACCTGCGCCATACATATAATTTGCGGTCTTTTTTATTAAAACGGAATACACTATCATCCAGCTATATAGGGTAATACTGAATAAAAATTCCCTTTCGTAAGTACGCAAGAATCTAACCACGATAAATAAATAATTAGTTCGATTATTACTCGATAATTATTCAATAAATTCTATTTTATATACTCATTGATAACCATAAATAAATTATTTCCAATTAAAAGGAAATCAAAAGTGTGTCGTACAATAACAACATAAATACATTAATTAACACTGATAAAACAACTGCGGTAGTCCATAAAGCCATTATACCATATAAGGGCATAATGCAAATATTTAATTAAGGAAGTAAAACAAAAAGAGAATTGGTGGGAAATTTGACTGGGGACTGTTGGTGCTGCCACCTACAATTGCTTTTGTAGTAACAGGAGAGACAGAGAGTTTACTAAGAAATAGAAGAGGATGAAGTGTCCCTTTAAGAGAAGGTAACTGCTTCAGGATTCATGATTTTTTAACATTATTATTATGAGAGGTCCTTTTCTTATGAGTGAGAGAGCATATGAAATGTTTCCATATAATCCATATTTTTTTCTCTTTTTAAGTGTCTTAGTGGTAGTAGTTGGCGCCATTCGCCCTCCTTAGAGGCTCCTTGGTACCACGTAGCTTTGAGTCATAAAATTGTTTAGTTTACGTTCATTTATTTCATTTAAAACCTTTAGTTAAATAGAATTAATATTATCTTTAAAAAGGCAAAATAATATAATTGTGAAGACGGCGACCTTGCAATGCATAAAGGAGTTTCATATTCTTTATTATTATTCTAATAGAATCACCTATTATCAGAAGTAAGCAGAAAAGGAATAACGGGCCGTGTTACTTGATGTGAAGACATGGTGAATGTTGTGGGGTCGCTGTTCGCACAACAGACAATATGATACTGTAGAAATTCACATTTTTCGACCTTTTCGAGATGGACACTTGTGCCTGAAATATATACCAGTTAGAAAATTATTTCTTTTTCGCAGTGTAAGATCTTCGTGTTTGTTACTTTTACTATTTTGCTTCTTTATCACAATTCTGCAAGCAAGTTACAACGCTCTTCTATTTGTAATATCGCTTGAAATCATGTAGGTGATTAGCATCGCTATGTAGCAGTGAATGAGAAATTTTCTGCTTGACTCCATTATTCTGCTAATGATTCTGCCAGCTCGCCGCCTTTTCAATCAACCAAATTCACTCACAAGGATTTGGTTGGTCCGGCGTTATATTAGATGGCACTTGCGCTAGGTGCCAGGCAGTGGGACTGAACCTAGAACCATGTTGTTGGGAAGTAAACTTCTTACAACACAGCCACAAAATAAAATATATGTGTGTGTGTATGTGTGTGTGTGTGTATTTATGTATGTATGTATGTATGTATGTATGTATGCCTTGTGTGTCTAGGATGTGGTTGTCTGTAAGCGTGTGTGTGTGCTCGTATGTGTGTGTGTG
>NC_142943.1:34009401-34011901 GCF_046866305.1 Octopus bimaculoides | reverse complement strand
ACCCCTACCTTTTTTCTTTTCTTCTTTTTTTAAACAGCATTACACACTCCGACGTATTTTTTTTCTATTTTTATGACGATAAGGTGCGATTTAAAGGAGACACGGCACCTACATCTAGCACATCGAGCGACTATATTGAGTAGTGATCCAGAACTGGGGTCCAATTTACTCTTGGGGATCCATACAAGATTTTATTGTTAAAATTTATGTGCAATAAATTGGTTATAATTCTACAATGTGGAGGCGCAATGGCCCAGTGGTTAGGGCAGCGGACTCGCGGTCATAGGATCACGGTTTCGATTCCGAGACCGGACGTTGTGAGCGTTTATTGAGCGAAAACACCTAAAAAAAGCTCCACGAGGCTCCGGCAGGGGATGGTGGCGAACCCTGCTGTACTCTTTCACCACAACTTTCTCTCACTTTTACTTCCTGTTTCTCTTGTGCCTGTAATTCAAAGGGTCAGCCTTGTCACACTGTGTCACGCTGAATATCCCCGAGAACTACGTTAAGGGTACACGTGTCTGTGGAGTGCTCAGCCACTTGCACGTTAATTTCACGAGCAGGCTGTTCCGTTGATCGGATCAACTGGAACCCTCGACGTCGTAAGTGACGGAGTGCCAACACATAACATAATTCTACAATACACAAAATATTTAAATTTTTTTATACAATTCTTTATAATATTTAATTCTAAAAATACAAGTGGATTTCTATATATATTAGTGACAGAAGCAGTATTAATACCAAGAGGTAAGATTTATTCCCACTTAAATCTGTTTGTTCTGTTAAAACAAACAGAATTCAAGCATTCTGCATCAAAAGCCTATATGAGAATTTCTCTCATGGTAAATACTGCCGTAAAACTTATTCTAACAGAACATCCACGTTTAGGTAGGAATAAATAATCTTCTCTACTCTTGGCACAAGACCTGAAATTTTGGGGGAGGGGGCCAGTCGATTAGATCGACCCAGTACGCAACTGGTACTTAATTTGTCGACCCCGAAAAGATGAAATGCAAAGTCGACCTCTGCGGAATTTGAACCCAGAACATAAAAACAGACGAAATACTGCTGAGTATTTCGCCCGGCGTGCTAAACGCTTCTTATTTCTATACTGCCCACAAGGGGCTAAACATAGACGGGATAAACAATGACAAACAAAGGGATTAAGTCGATTACACAACCCCAGTGCGAAACTGATACTTAATTTATCGACCCCGAAAGGATGATAAGCAAAGTCGACCTCGGTGGAATATGAACTCAGAACGCAAAGACAGACGAAATACCGCTAAGCATTTCGCCTGGTATGCTGACGTTTCTGCCAGCTCGCTGCCTTAGTGGGAATATATATTATCTCGATTTCTTTTCTGTTATACATCGACTGGCTATGGAGGTTCAGTAGAATACATAGTTGTCCAAGGGCCGAAAACTACTGATATAGGGCCACCATCATCAGCTCAAGTTCTTGTTTAGCTTTTTGTCTTGCATTTGGTTACTATAGTTGTCGTTACTGGTAATATTTAGGTCCAGTCCAACGTTAAACAACAGATCTATGACCAAAAGCATTTCAACCGTGACCCTCTCCGCTTATTGTTTCCTATGTGTAGAGAACACCAGACCGTATTATCAAATGTGGCATTATCTAAGACGGTAATCTGCAATTTGGGGACAATATTGTTGCTATTTCTAGCAGGTCTGGTTTACCACATCTCATCGAGAATTTACCGGTGATTGGGGTGTTTGAGTAGTGTGAATACCTTTGTTTTCGGCAGCAGCATCTCTCGGGATGGACGGCTACCCTAGTTCTCCCCCTGACTCTCACTTTTGTCTCAAAGAACATTCTCAGTCACACCCAAATAATTGCTTCTGCATACCTACCTACCTACCTACCTACATACATACATACATACATATGTACATATAACAGAATATACGTAAAAACAACAACAGACGAGGACAGGTGGTGTAAATAACAAAAGTATATATTAGTATGACGCTCGGGAATACGGAAAGTCTTTGACGTTTCGAGCTACGCTCTTCAACAGAAAGAATACGGAGACAAGGAGAAAAACACGGAGAAAAAAAAATTGAATAGTGTCCAGTCAACGGTCAATCATACGAGAGTATTGTTCCGGTGAAGATTTCGTCTTTTGCATATCAGGAATTTTTGCGCTCAATTCTTGCTTCCTTCTTTTAATATAGGCCTCTGAAGAAATTTGGCTGCTATTCTTAACAGGTCAAGTAACACAGGAACTTCCTGGCTGGCTCATTGTTATTTCCAGTACTGCAGATAATGGTATAGTTGGCTATAGTGGTAGTGATGGTTGTGGTAGTGTTCGTAGTAATGGTGATTGTTCCAGATGTAGTGTCCATGATGGTGGTGACAGTACTGGTTGTTGTGTGGTGGAGCTGGAGGTGTAGTGAGGATTGTGTAGCGGTGATGGAGGTGGCGGTGGCATCGATGGAGGTGGTTGTGAGGATTTTTGTGGCAGTGTTGCAG
>NC_142943.1:33991901-33999401 GCF_046866305.1 Octopus bimaculoides | reverse complement strand
GCGGAATTTGAACTCAGAACGTAGCGGGCAGACGAAATACCGCTAAGCATTTCGCCCGGTGTGCTAACGGTTCTGCCAGCTCGCCGCCATATGTATGTATGTATGTATGTATGTATGTATGTATGTATGTATGTATGTATGTATGTATGTATGTGTGTGTGTGTGTGTGTACGTGCGGGTGTGTGTGTATGTGTGTGTGTGTGTATGTCTACTCATGTATGTCAACATATCAGCACTTAATATTTGTACTTCGAGTTCATTATTCTAAGTGGCCTGAACATAGCAGCTCCCCGCAAAAAAATACTACCACGCATGCGTGCATATATATATTTGTGTGTGTTTGTGTGTGTGTATCTATGTATCTATGTATCTGTATATTTATACATGACAGAGTATGTGCGCTTGTGTTGTGTATGCGTGTAAATCATGTTTGTACTCTTGAATGTATTTCTGTATTGAGAAAGGGACAATGATGTAACGCCGCTGGTGGGAGTTTTGTTCAAGGCTACTGATTGTGTCACATTCAAGATTGATCTCAGAGCCATAGAGAAATGGGAATACGCTTTCCACACTACTTCTCCTTAAGCCCATTTTTAACTACTACTACTACTACTACTACTACTACTACTACTACTACTACTACTACTACTACTACTACTACAGCTGCTGCTGCTGCAGCAGCTACTATTACTACTAATAGGCCTACTACTACTACTACTATTGCGGTTGCTGCTGCTACTTATTTTTCTTTTCTGTCATACTTCTTGGTTTTCTTTTGTGAAATTGTTTTTTCTCCAAAGTTGCTGAGGCTTCATAATTAACATTCTTCTTGTCATTATCATGAATATTCAAATCGCCTTCACTTTCACAATCATCATCATCATCATCATCATCATAATCATCATCATCATCATCATCATCATCATCATCATCATCTTCTTCTTCTTCTTCTTCTTCTTCTTCTTCTTCTTCTTCTTCTTCTTCTTCTTCTTCTTCAAGCGAAGTTTCATTTTTCAAATTGGGCTTCGGAATGTGTAGATGTGTTGGTAGTACCGTAGTTTACAGGTCTTGCCTGTGATAGTAGCGTAGCTTAAATGGTTTTAATATGAAAACAATATATTACTAGAATGAATTGTGAACTATTTAGTGCGAGGTCTTTGGAAACTACATTTTATGCAAAGCAATTAATCTAAGTAGACAAGCATTCAAGTCGTTGCATTTGCAGCTTATATGATTGGTTAATTGAAAATAGTATGTTTAGTGGGAGATTGTGAGAGTTTATTTTGCGCGAATTTAAATTGTTCATCAGACGGAAATATTAGCTATTTATATAAAATAATTACTGTTGTGTGAAATGCTTCTTTATTATTTTGAAGATATTAGCTACTGAATTCTACAAAATCTACAGCACTAGAGTCAGAGAACCTTATAGGAGAGACCCTGATATATCTAGCCGGTAGTTTTTGGACACATCCACTAGTTCCTGCTCTTTACTTGTAATGTTTATGACATTCCAATTCCCAAACCTTAACGGTTGTTACTTCCTGGACCCGCTTCGGGGTTCTGAGACACACATCCTTTGTGCTCCATCCCCATGCTTCTTAGATTATGTGGCAGATTATGCGACAGGCTTTCTGCAGGCTGACCGGCATTGTTTAGAGACCGCAATAGACTTTTCAAAGAAACACTTTCTATCTAACATCTGAACGCATCTCTTGTTAACCAGCACGACGGATGATGCCCCTTTCATATTTCAATCTTTAGTGATCTTATTCACATCAAGCAGTAACTAGGGGCTTATATTTTACCGGTGAAATGTGGGCTGAGCTGAGGATGTATAAACCTGAACGCCCCAATATCCGTTGTTCATAATTGATAACGAATATTGGAAGCGAGGTCCTATTTGCACTTCTGTAACTCGAAATATCGTTGTCGTAGTGTAATCACCAAAAAGAATTGTGTCGCATGATTTTACTGCAGATTTATTTACAAAACTTTACCAAGTTCCTAGATGGCCTTGCGGTTAAAGGTGTCTATAAGCAATGATATATATGTATAAAAGTAGAGATGTCATTCTCTTTCAAGGAAATATAATGGGGTCTTGTTAAATATCTAAATGGAAGTTCCCCAGCGTAGCTGCAGCCATTGAGTTGGACTTCATCATAGAAGTATTCTTTTTTTCATATTATATCTATAAAGAAATTTATGATATTATATATCCTACATTCCCGGGAACTAGAATATAAAGCTAGATTGATTAGCTAATTATTGAAATTGTGATTAGATACGCTTGAGATTTGAAACTGTACTAATTTTACAAACTACTCACCTGATAAAAAAAAAATAACTTAATACACTTTATTGCGTATTTTACCTTTTATTAGTAAGTCTTGTTCTTACGAATAGGCTCAAAGGTGAAACAGTAGTATGAACATATGTACACATACACACATGCATACACACACACACACACACACGCATACACACATACACACATACATACACACACACACACATTTATATGCATCTATACATACATACGTACATACATACGTACATACATACACTACATACAAAGTGTAGTCAAAGATACTTAGACATAAAGATACGCAAGCCTAGAGCCACGCACACACAGACACACACATAAGTACACAGACACACTCACACACCCATATTGGCACACAAACTGACACACGCAAACACACACACACACACACGCTCACACACACAACCCTACAAACAGGTTCACGTACAAACTCAGGTACTCATATACGCATAGACACAAACACCCTCCATTCACCACATACATATATCCACCATTACCCCCACAAGCACCACCACCACCACCACCACCACCACCACACCCCACTTCCACCCTCCCAATATCAATCAAATCAAAAGAAATGATCAAATATGGCGACTCAGTGAAAAAAATGATAATTTTCCGCTTGAATTCCGAATTATTGATCATTACACTGTTAACTACTACTACTACTACTACTACTACTACCACTACTACTACTACTACTACTACTACTACTACTACTACTGCTCCTGCTAACGCTACCACTGCTGCCGCTGCTAGTCTTGCTACTGATGTTCATGATGCTGATGCTGCTGTTGTTACCACCAGTGCTAGTGGTACTGCTACTAATACTACCACGGCTGCTTCTTCTACAACTATTACTACTACTAAATATACTGTAGTAAAACAAATGATATAGCAATATTGATATTTGATACCCTCTGATATATTGAAAGTTTGAAAATAAAGGAACATGGTTAAACCCCCGATTCGACAAGAAAACTTTCTACATGGTTCCTCAATCAACAACAAAACAATAGCCTCTATATCTCATTCAAATCACACCGCTTCGGCCAATAAGGCACACTTTTCTTTATATATATATATATATATATATATATATATATATATATATATATATATATATATATATATATATATATATATATATGTATATCAATTGATATTTATATAACCGGTACACAAGTAATTCTTTATTTTTATATATTTTCCATTCTGTCCTGCTCGCCTAAGCTCTGTATTATTGCTGAATTTTTTCTGGAGAACATGACTTTTCTTTTGTGGTTGGGTCGTTGATGACCTCTTTCTAGCATATTTCTTATACGCATATATATATATATATATATATATATATGTGTGTGTGTGTGTGTGTGTGTGTGTGTGTGTGTGTGTGTGTGTAAATTATCATTACTGATAATTTATTTTACCGATCCTAGAATGATACAGAAGCAACAAGATTTTAAAACAATCTACCGAAGTACTGAAATTATTACTAGCAGAGAGACTTTCTTTCCAGCCCCGTGACTCATAAGAGCAGTTACCTAATTCCCATAGCGTAGGAGTGAATGAGATTACAAAATACCATTAAACTGGCAACCAATGCATTGCAGGACTCAAGGCAAGTAATGCTGAGGACAGGGCACACGCCGATTACATCGTCCCTAGTATTTGACTTGTACTGCATTCTATTTTAAAACATAAAGATCGGGAAGACCGTTACGTAGTTTGTCCTACGTGGTCACATATCTCTCAGTTCGCTGTCTTCTAGCATAGATGCCGGGCCTGACATTTCTGGAGAGGTTAGTTTATGTCAGTAATTGACTGGTAGTTTAGATTACCAACTTCAAGTGGATGAAAACCGATGCTAACCTCGGCAGAATTTGAACTCAAAACCTAAAGAACCGTTAAAAATATCGCAAGGTAATTTCATCGTCATTCTACTGATTTTATTTGTTAGAGTATGGCGTATTGTTAGGAAACCAAAAAATACAAGAGGGGTGTTAACACTAAAAACAGTAATATCATTAATTTTTTGCTGTACAAAATTGTGCTGAAGTGCTGAGGAAGTACACTGGATATGCTATGTTTCGCCTCTCGTTTTTGGACTTTGAACTAAAGAAGGAAATATGTTTTACGTGAATTTCATCCAATTTTATCCTAGTCCCTTTATTTCTAATTCTCTCTTTTCGTCTTTCTTTTTATTATTTTCTCTTGGCTGCTCGGCGACATTTGTGTAAATTTGTGATTTAAAAGAATAATTTCCTAACAAGATCATTCGCTAAAAGATTTCGATCCCTTTTTAAGAGTCGAAAAAATGAAATGAACAGTCCTTTCTGTTCTCAGAGTGTTCCATAGCAAAACACGACAAAACCCCAAACGATTTAAGAAACAAAACTCAGGTCTTTTTATACTCATGGATCCCTGTTAAATACCTTATTGAAAGAAATGATCACAGTGATGTAAGAGGGTTTTCAGCAACCCCCTTACATTCACGGTTTTTGTGAGGAGTTAACGTGCAAGATTTTCAAAGCTTCACCGCAATTTCAGCGGCAAACATCAATGAAAAGCTTTTTCTTCAGACAAATCGGATTAACTAAGAATACAATCAAATATCGAGCAATAACAAATACCAAAGGGGAGATGAAATATTGCGGTGGTAATAGAAAGGGAAGTAACTGCCAGAAAAAATGATAAGTCAATAAGACAGTTTATATTGTTTTTAAGTGGACCAATTGTTCTGAGGAAAATTGAGATTATTTCTCAACCAGTTTATTGAGTGAATTTTTTTTTTTTTTTAAATACTGTCAATGGTATTGTAGTCATAATCAAAGAAACGGTATTTGTATTAATTTTAATGTTGATTTTATCGCACACTGTTTATTCAACATCACTTAAGATTATTATTATGCCTGGCAAAGTTATTAAGAATAATGGCAACTAATGAATTGGAAAGTATTTAACATTTCTCCAATAAAAGGAATATTAATTAAAGAATTTACGAACATTTTATACCTATCATTAATCCATGTGTAATTGTAATTTGTTGCCTAAAATGTTTAGCAAAAAAGAGAAATAAGAAAGGAAACAATTCGGAAATATTAGTTAACCAAAGCAGAATTACATGAGGTGTGTGACTCTCACCATGGTCTGATAAGAGAAATAGCAACAGAAGCAAAAGAGTTAAGAAGGACTTGACCAGAACCGAATACCTTAGCTTTATCCTTTATCTTATACATGTTTGAGCCATTAGACTGCGGTAATACTAGGGCACCACGTTGAACGATTTGCTCGAGCAATATGCTCCTGGTACATACATTATTTCACAGTCTCATACATATTCTATCTGTCCGGTTTTCCGAACCGCTAATTTACAGCACGTAAAAAACACGAAACGGGTACGTGCACACACACAAACACACACACACACACACACACACACACACACACACACACATACACACACACACACACACACACACATACGCACACTCACACAAACACACACACAAACATACGATATACGACGGGCTTCCACACATTTTCCGTGAGCTTTAGCTTTATCACCACAGAGCCATGCTTGTCTAGCCGAAATTGTAAAGATAATCTGGAACTCGACTGAGGAGAGAAAACTCCGAATGACCCGTCCTTGTTTTCTTTGTATCGTCTGTCTGGATGTTTTGCGTTCTTGTCACATTTTTGTATTTTTTACATATAAAAATATAGCAGCCTACGTACACTTTGGTCTGTGTGTGTATATATATATATATATATATATATATATATATATATATATATATATAACTCTTTATTTATACTACTACGCTACGATATTACTCTTCACGTAATATTGTAGAAGCAGTTCAGCAATTCTGGCGAGCAACACCTCACCACACACACACACACAAATGCTGTCGACATTGGGAATAAAATTAAGGTGTCAGTATAAAGACTCCTCATAAGTTTCATAGGCTCTGGAAAATAAAGTAGCTGGGGCGCTTGTCTTACCCTCGCGACTGAGCAAGAGAAAAAAAGAAAAAAAAAACACTCCCAAATAATGTACAATCCAGCAGGGATGAATCAACGGTAAACAAGGAAGCAAAGAATAGTTCCAAAACTCCAACCCTAACACTGTCAAGTAATAATTATTGGAAAGAATTATTAGCGCCAACACAAATTAATGAATGAAATGACTTAGAAAATACGATGGATGGAATTAACTGAAAGTTTGAAAAGATGAAACGTTTACAAATTGAAAACAGACTACAAAGCATCAAAATATACAAACAACATAAAAGAACAGGACTCTAATCAAAGAAACTAACCGCACTTCAGAAATAATTAGAAAACAAACACGGGAAATAGTTATAACGGCCTTAAAGTAAATAACGTACGACAGAGGAAGAGAAAGTGGGGATAATCAGAGAATATAGCGATGAAATAAGGGGCAACTCGAACCAGAAAAGCTTACAGATGTCCTTTTTGGAAACAAGGATTTAAGAAGTGATAAATTACGGGAGGGTAGATAGAGCTAGAGTGAGATTTGAATAAAGGACCCAATAGTGTCACGTTCAAGACGGCTTAAGCATCTTCCGTAGAAGGTTTATACATTTGACTAACAGGATTTTAATATTGCTCCAATTTTGGAATATATACATTCGTAGCTTGTACGAAAAGGATTTTAATGTCACAAGCATTTTTTATTGAACTAGTGAAGACTATTGCTTGAACGGTTACGAATTTGGAAAATGATTAAAAATGAGAAGAGTAAAATGAATATTTTTTCTCTGTAAAAGAGAAGTATTTATTAGGAAAAATATGAAAGCAATATATATATAGCTCATATAAGAAAATGATATATATTTTCTGTATGTATGTACGTATTACAGATCATTCACAAATATCCTAACATCAACACTGAGCGGTTATATATTAATGCATTTTTTTTTTGTATCTGGGAAGGCTGATAACGCCAGTAATAAACACATACACTGGGGTTGGTTCTTCCGCCTAAAATCGTTCGAAGCGGAGCCTCAGGAGGGATGTAGTTTAATAACTGAAAGTAAAAAAGTAAGACATATCATACGCGACAATGTAGAACAAATAGGTGCTAAATCTCAAGAAGATATGCTTTAATCTAATACAATCTACATAAAACGGAAAATATTCCATGAGCA
>NC_142943.1:33984401-33986901 GCF_046866305.1 Octopus bimaculoides | reverse complement strand
TATGTTGATTCTTGTTTATTTTTCTGTGTCTCGACCATACGTGTACTGATGAACAAAAGATGCAGGTTACTTCACAGTTTTTCTGTATTGATTGAGAAACCAGTGGTTTACCGTTAAGTTAAATGTTTTTAAGAGATTAATTTTGAAAGCTGCATTTCCTCGCTTTCGGTAAATATGTTGCTTATTTTTTGGTAGTTTTTGACTTATTTAGTCCCTCTAAGCGTGAGGCATTACTACATAGTTAATGCCCTTTATATAAATTATATATATTTATGGAAAAAAATGATGAATTTTTTTCATTATGAGGTCTTTTTCACACTGACTACTTGATAAATTCTTATAAAGATTTTATCCTATATTATATTATCTTCACATATATATATATATATATATATATATATATATATATATATATATATATATATATATATATATATATATATATATATATATATATATATATTTATATATATATATATATATATATATGGTACAAATTTAATTTGTGGTCCGTGGGAAGAGCCATTTTAACGATGTGTCCTCCCTAACTTTCGAAACGCCAGTGTTAGAATGGAGGCAACTGATGAAGGAAATGTTCTCTATGTGGCCTGTGTATTTTCTGTACTCTGTTTTTCATTTGTCCACGTTTTGTTTGCAACGTCCTGTACCCAGAAATGCATCTATATATATATATATATATATATATATATATATATATATATTCACACAAACACACAAACACATATATAGGGTGTTCAAAAAGTCTATTGTTTACTTTTTAAAATTTGAAATTAAATTTCAGTTAAATCAGTTATTGCATACATCAAAATAGTCTTTGCAGCACTATAGCCCCGCCTCCAGAGCGAAGCCTCGTATACCTAAATGCTTAAACTCAGCATACATAGATTAATATTGGGCTCCTGGTCTCTTGGGCGCCGTCCAACTCTCCAGTGTCACCATGCCTTAATATTGTGCATACCATCCACTTTAATTATTTAATTTTTGCCATTCGCCCACTTGATTTATTTTCCTTCGTTCTGTAACTTATTATGTGCTTATAAAATAGTAATATCCATTGATCGACGTAACCTTAGAAAGACACTACTTTGCTGATGTGATTAAATAAGAGTAAATTATGTCTGCAGCTGTTACCGTTCTCGCTAATAAATATCAGCTTCCTGCCCTTAATATGAAAAGTCATTTTTTTTTTTAATCATTATCCTTTGTGCAGGGCATTGCTCTGGAAAGATACAGTAAACATCTCAAAGCGTTTGCGACTCGATAACACATTTGCTTGTTCTCCCGTTTGACAACCGGCGATGGTTTGTTTACGTCCCTGTAAACAAAACCCGGCAAAAAGAATCGATTGAGTAAGTACTGGAATTAAATGCTGGGGTTGATTTGTGCCACTGACCCTACAACATGGTGATCTAGAATGGTTGCAGCCGAGTGCTGATGCAAATAAGTGTTCTCTAAAAGAGAGCATATCTATAATAATAAATGTTAAAACGAATTTCTGTGTGCCAGTGTGGCACACTGTAACCCCATCTCTCACTATTCAATGACACTTTTACTATTCCTCATCCTGGGGTTAGAGTAATTGTAGGCGTAGAGACGGCGATGGCGGTAGTAGATTGACGGTTGTGATGGTAATGGGGTGATAGTAGTAGTATGAGCTGTAGTTGTGATAGGGCGGAGGCAACGGTAATGATCGTGGTGGTGGTGGTGGTGGTAGCCGAGGCAGTCAGGGATGACGGTGATAGTAAGCAATGTGGAAGACAGTGGTGATGGTGGTGGAGAGGAAGGCGGTGATGTCGAAGGTATTGATGGTAGTGATGTCAGATGTTTGAATGCTGTGTGGTGGCGATGGTAGTGGTACTGGTGATGGTGATCGTTAAAAACAATCAACAGAAAGAAAACGGTTAGACAGAAAAAAAATTGTACTGACCTCCGAATGAGAAGACAAAAAATTTGCTTCTCTTGCTGCTTTGCAATAAGTTCCAAGTCGACAAACTATAATCATTGTTTTGATGCAAATTATTCATTGCTTGAAAAATATTGGTCAAGTTTAATAAAATCTAATATGTACTCAATGCATGAAGTGTTATTGTTGGGCCCAAGGCCCAATGAAGAGCCCTCCGCAGGAGCTAGCTTAAAAAGCCATTGTTTTCTTGTGAGGGATCCCAGCTTTTCTAGGTTTTAATGCAGATCTTTTGTTATTTTAGCCCAATGCACCTATGATTATGTGTATTAAGGGGAATGTGTAGTCTGGGTATAAGAACTGTAAGTTTCCTATAAAATTCTCCATAAATGTTCTCCTTTTCTGTGATATTTGCTGCCACATTTTATACGACAGTGCAGCTAATCTATACTACAGTGAATGTATTTTGCTCTTGTCTCTTGGGACAATGTCTGGCCTGTTGTGCTTACATCAGGTTACTGTTCTTTTCGGAATGTTCCTCCGATATTCTAAGCTTTTTATAGGTGCGAACGCATTTCA